>NC_065529.1:10585844-10698495 GCF_006386435.1 Epinephelus moara
TCCCAAGGAACTGTCAGCTCAATGAAATAAACTATCCGTTGACTCACTGACCACAACACTAAGTCAGGCCTCTGCTTGGTACAAACTATTTCCTGGGGAACAACAAGCTTTCCCCCTAAATCTACTTGCATTTCCCAATCACAAGCACCTTCTAGGTGGCCACACCCTTGCCTCCTCACTAACTTATCCTTTCTGTATTTCTCCCCCTCACGGACGGACTGAATGTTTCCTGTGTTTAGATAACCTATTTAAGTATGAATTTGAATTTGAATTTGTGCTCATTCAAAGGTAGTGTAATGAAGGACTGAATGACTTCAAACTGTTTAGTTATTTTGTTATACTGATTTCTTTGTTTCCCTTGCACAAAAGGGAGAATGAATGACCACCAAATAAACAACAGCAAAAAACAAAGCAAAACAAAAAAAACCCCCAAAAAAACAATAACAACTAAAAAAACATTTGTATCAGAGTTTCACAGTTGGTGGATCCCTTATACAATTGGAAAAATGCTGAGAATTAGCTAAATGGACCTATGTTACTTGCGATGTAGTTTAACAGAACGCTTGGTAAAATTTGCCTAATTATGTTGCATAATGTCAAGCTCACTGAAAACAACAGAGGCTGAATTAAAATGACCCTGTGACAGTTTTTCTTTTAGTTGTAGTGGTTGTAAAATCAGTTTATAAACTTCATATCTAAGCCCTGTCTTTAACTGACCAAACAGCAGTCGCAAAAGCTGAGCAAAAACACACACACATTTTTACAGGCTACAATGTGGTAGGCCTACATTGCACTTTAATACAATTTTGGATCTGGCTCTGCACTCTCTTGTGCCCTACACTGAGGTTGCCCATACATTACTTTTGTAGCAGTATGATTACGTCAATTCTAGGGTGGATTTTTCCCTTATATTTAAAAAAGTCCTCCCTCTATGAGTTTGCACCCCTGTTATATGTATTACAAATGTTTTGTCAAAAATCCTACTCATGCTTGCTTCTGCAAAACACTCTTGTGAAGTTAAAACCAGAACAGTACATATTAGATGATTTCTAAGAACACTGCAGGATTGTTTGAAATGATAAACCTCTGCAAAGTGTTGTATGAACAGAGCGAGCAAATTCATTCCCCCTAAAATTTGAGAGCTGATATGTAGCTTCCCCTCCCTTCTAATCACATCAAAATAAAAGCACATTTCTCATAAGCCTTATCCAACCACTTGTTTTCCTTCCTCACTAATGTCAAAATTAATGTGACAGTTAACTAATGTCAAAATGCTCCAAAAACAGTAACAACATGTTTCATCCTGTGTCTGTTTGAACAGGAACTCCTCCTAATGTGATGTTCATCGACTGTGAACCACTGTGTCCTCTGATGAATGAAGAGTGTACACTGCACCTGTGTATCAAAGACTTCTGTCCTGAGGACGTGTCAGTGACTTGGACTAAAGATGGAGAGACGGTTCTGTCCGGTGTCTTTAACACTCCCCCGAGCCTGAACATCAACGGCCTCTACTCCATGTTCAGTTTCCTCAAACTCACCCCCAGCAAGAAGGACCAGGGCTCCAAGTTCAGGTGCCAAGTGGTTCACAGCGCCCAGAGGGAGCCTGAGGAGAGACTCTTCACACTTCCTGCTGCAACACACAACCTACATGTGATAGACGGCTGCTGATGTCCTCACTGTGTAAACTCTTACATTTCAAGCTACAGTAGTTTGATTTGTGAAAGTTGGGATACAGATCGGAAGAGAGAAAACAGGTATTGGGACTGATGGTGGGCCCTCTAAAAACAGTATGTGGTTACTGCCTTTCATTGGTATGATCCAAGCAGCAACCACCGGGGCTAAAAACTCAAGCCAACATGGAAGTGCCACAAATTGCAGTTCTCTGAATGGACACTTGAGGCTGGCTCCAGAAGCGAGTCAGTCCCCACAGAAATAAACATGTTTACAGCCCAGAAAAACTGCTCTGGCTTCCACAGCTACTCTTAACATTCATGACAACTGTACAGAGCATTTAAAAAAACCCCTACTTGTTTACCATTTAATAAAGGCTTCAAGTTACACATAATTAAGGGCAGGCCACTAGATCCACTCCTTGCTTCTCCACAGCACCTCCCTCTTGTCCAAATATGGTCACTTCTGGCTCCAAAAAATTAGGATGGTGACGGCTCAAATGCCAAACTCGAGGCATCAAAACAGGAGTCCACAAATCAATGGGTGACGTCACAGTAGCTGGGTCCATTATTTTATACAGTCTATGGTATGATCAACCCGTTCTCATCCAAACTTGTCATATAACCCTGCTTTGTGAGTAGACCTTAACATCAAAAAAATGACGCGCTAGGTAGCAACCTGCATCAGTTTTGGAGGTTCACGGGCAGCGTCCCAATTGATGCTTCTTACATGCACAGTGTCTTTTTAAAATATATTTCCATTCTGCTCATAACTTGCATATAGTCTTTTCCTAAATCCACTTACGATGTAGGTAAAACACTTTGTTTTTAGGTTTATTTCATTAAGTTTAGGCATGGACATAATGTCACATCCAATGACATACGTCATGGGACGTACATCACTAGTGTACATCACTCTGCAGTCCCTCCACCTCACTCCCCACCACACGGAGATTACTCAACCTGTTCTCATTCCCAGCTCGTCAAATACCACTGTTTTGTCAGTGATCTCGGTGCCAGACAGCGATGCACAAAGGCACCCTTTGCAATGGTGTGATACACACTGGGTAGTGGCAGTTTGTAATGCCACCAGCAGTGACCATAGTATAAAGACTGAGAAAGACTTTCACCCAGAAGCCTGCTGTTTGTTTTCCGTGTAAAACCAAAAATCAGCGGAACTATTTTCATACCACCTTAGTGTGCTAGCATGTGTAGCATGCTATGCTACTGACATATGTTACATAACTTGTGTCATGTAACATTACATGATGTTAGTAACAACTGTACTTATTTTAAGCCAAACCATGTTTTCTTCTAAACCTAACCACGTGCTTTTGTTGTGTAAACCTAAGGAAATGAACAGGAAAAAAAAGTGCTTTACCGACTGATGGACACAGTGCATGTTACAAGTGTACATGTAGGGATGTTTTGACACTTGGTCCTTTTCAGCCCTCTAAGCGGACTTAGAGCGGTGACTCAGCATTTTTTTGGGCATATGTGAGCACTCCAAGAGAGCTCAGACCCCTCTGAAGCGAACCGAACTCAGACCACCTCAGGGGGTGGTTTGAGTTTGGTTTGCTGATCGGTGTGGTCCCCTTAACCTGTGCACTGTGAACACAAAGTGCTCTGGGTTCGCTTTGCTCTTTGCCATTTTATTTAGCCCTCTAGATCACATGCTATTAAACTGGGAAGTTTAATAGCATGGAAAGAACAGACAAAACCACGTTGGCCTGTAACGCTTGCAAGGACGCAGGATGAGGAGTAGTTTGGTCCATGAGAGATACTGCATATCTCTAGATGTGGAATGTAGGATACATTAAACCGCAACAGCCTACAGCACAGAGATGCAAAGGTTTTCCTCTAGTTTTAAGTTCATCTGAGAGTGAGGGCTTCATAACCGCACTGCAGTGCCACATCAAAGTAAAAACAAAACTACATCAATGTATATTATATATAGGCTATAGTGTGAACAGAAAGAGGACTGAGGCCCCATCAAAGCTGAAGCTGATCAGAAAGAGAACAGTCAGTTCTTTCAAATGAACTAACAATGTGAACACAAAAAGAACTGAGTCCCTTTTCTGGTGGTCCACTTTTTAGTGCACTTTAAGAAAACTGAGTTCAGTTTGTTTTAAAAGGACTATATGTGAAAATACCCTTAATTGACACATCATAATAATGATAATAATACATTTTATTTATAGAGCACTTTCCAAAGTACTCAAAGGTACTCCCTGAATGTCCAAAACTAAAACAGCTCATATAGAATACTGTAAATTTATTATGTTGATCTGTTCTGTATGACATCTATTGCACATCTGTCCGTCCTGGAAGAGGGATCCCTCCTCAGTTGCTCTTCCTGAGGTTTCTACCATTTTTTTCCCCCGTTAAAGGTTTTTTTGGGGAGTTTTTCCTTATCCGCTGTGAGGGTCCTAAGGACAGAGGGATGTTGTATGCTGTAAAGCCCTCTGAGGCAAATTGTGATTTGTGATATTGGGCTTTATAAATAAAATTGAATTGAATTGAATACCCGGAGTGTCATATTTTGACAAGTGGGTCTACTGAGAAAGTAACAGTAATTGATGAGTTGGGATGGGCAGCGCTGGGTCTAACCTGTGCAGCAGCAGCAACAGAAAGTAAGCTAATCCAGTCAGGGCAGGTTGGGACCATGTTGCAAAAGTTTTTGTTTTTTTTCTTGAATTTGTTTGTTGCACACTCCAGCCTTCATAAAGCCAGGATGGAATTGTAGGAAGAAGACATCTGATTGAATCAGGACAAGAGCTCAATGGTAAACCTGAATTTATTCTTTTACATTGTTTGCACAATTGATGGAAGTCACAACAGACTTTCAGTGTACAGACTTGGAGCCTTTCAACCAAACTGCCTTGCTAAATTCAACATTTACAGGCGACTCAAAAAAAAGTGTAAAACCAAGTATTGTTTGAGAATTTTCAGAACACAGACATTTCATATTAGTCGTGTTCAAAGGCTTATTACTGAACAATGCAGGGTTGTTTTTGGTTAAACTTGTAATTAAAGTAATTAAGTTATTTGTGGTTTATTGAATTGCTCCTAATTATATAACTACAGTATCTTTTCAGACTGTTTTATGTACGCATTACTTATTTCTCTGTATGCTTATGATCTTTGTATCACAGCTGTTTGTACAATCTGAATATGAGAAATCAGCCACTGCATTCTGTTTTGATGTGAAGTTATATTAGTAATATTTGAAAGGATACTTTGATAATGACCCTTTTACCATGCAACAATGATTATATTTACGTGTTGAAAATATACAGTGATATTCTAATAAACATGATGCAAGATGGATTTGCTTATTTATCTGAGTTTTTCACACTGAGTCTCTGCTGTGAAAATGGAGTCAAACTGAACATACATGACTTTAAATGAGTGTGAAAAGAAACTACAGAAGCATTGAAAACTAAGCCTGCTTATACCAACTACAGCAAATCACTTTAGTTTACAAGGCATTTGGTCAGTGTTTGTATCATATAAATCGTTTTTTTTTCTTCATATATATATAACATATTTAACCATTTAATATCCATTCCCTGACATTTCTAATAAAACAGCTTTTTTTTAATTACAAAAAGATGGCATTCTTTACAAATAAAATCATAATAAACATTAAAGATATTCCATCCTATTTGGAGTCATACAATGGTGAAAGAAAAACAATTAATAAGTCATAATGTTGATTGTATCCTGTCACTGTATGGATTTATTTTACAGCCTGAAACCATCACATCTCTAAAACTCCCTTACATTGAATATCTTAAATATTTGGCAGAAACTTAACTTGACTTAAAGTCATGTTAGTCGGCAGTAGTTCACTGCACTCATGTATTTCATAATACTCTTAATATATTCAATATATTAATGGATCTGAAACATGTTAGACACTTAAGGCATTAGAAGGCATAGCAGCAAACTACTGTGTGCAGTTCACAAACCAACATTAATATTGTAATACATTCATATTTTTAAGCAGTGAAAAAAAAAAATCTGTGTTTGACTACATCTGACTATTTGTTGTTGTTACAGCAGAGATACATTTAGATTGTTAAGAGTACACAATATGAAAATATGCTGCTGGTTTTATTTTGGACCTTGTGTTTGATAATAAATTTACACACACAAATGGAATGTTTTTCTTCATGGTGTTTTTGTGCTTTGGTAGAAAATGTAGGATTGTCCTTGGATGTCTCTTGAATGTATCCTGAATGAGCTGCTGCTAGGACTGGTATGAAATCACTACAGTAAATAGTAATACCAGTGCTTGAAACAGCTGTTATGGCACCTCTGAACCAGATCCGATTTTAATTTTAATAAATAATTAAACTAACTCCAGCTAAAAGTATAAAATGCGAGATTATTTTGAAAGGAAGATGTTGGCAACACAATCTGAATTTCTGTAGAGGAGGTTTGTGGAGGAGAGAGATGGAGCTGCTGATTAGCTGAAGTCTCGGTTGGTGAGGATCAAGGGAGCCACCAGGGTCCAGATGTACAGGGCTAAACACACCCAGCTGGAGGTGATCTTCACCCACACTGCTGGCCACTTGCTGGTTATGGTGTAGTCTGCATCAGGGCTGTCAAGAACAGAAAATAGGTCTTTCAGATATCGTTCATCTGCTCATAATGTTGAAAAAACATCTTTAAGTGACAACAAAATATTGTGTCAGAAATGAAGACAAAGCTCATTAGAGGACTAGAGGACATGTGTAAAATAACATCCACCACAACCTCACAGGAAAGTAAAAACAAACTAGTATTGCTGTGAGAACCAGTCAAGTTGCACTTCACATCCATGTCTATCCAGACTCATATGTAGCTATGACCGTAGACAATGCTTTTATTATGAATGGTGCTACAAAAAATATAGATATTCTAAAATGTGGATGCCTAATACACATCCTCAATCCGTCAGCACAGAAGATCTATACAATCAGCACAGTTTCAAGATTAGTGTCACCCATTTAGTCTCTGACCAAATGTCTCCTCTTCTGTTCCTGAGATATGACGTTGAGTAATTGCCAGAAAAGTGTTTTTGCAGAACATTATGATGTCACAGTGAAGTTGACCTTTGACGTTTTGACATAAATGTTATCACTTCATTATTTTATCCTATTACATGGTTGTGTGAAATTTTGTCAGAATTGGTGTATGACTATTGAGTGGCCAAAAACATGTTTTTTGAGGTCAGTGATCTTCGACCACCAAAATCTAATCAGGTAATTGCTTTGTCCTTGTGAGCCAAATTTTCAGAAATTCTCTCAAGGCTGTCTTTATTTCCCTAATCTTTTTATTTGCTTCTCTGCAGACATGAACAGTTCAATACAGCAGTACAAACCTAATAACAAACAGACTAATAACAAACAAACAGAAAACTGTAGAACGGGAAAAGAACCGCCCCCTACCCCCTTCCCACCAGCCCCGTGACATTGTAGGAGTACAGAGATAATAATCATTAATAATAGGTGAAATGGAAGAAGGACACATTAGACAATGCAAAAGGTACAGAAGATCATGAGGAAGAACAGTGAAAAAACCCTCTCTCCACCTCCAGCGGGCTCCACATAGGGAACATTCTCAGCATCAGGAATAATTGGTAAAGGCTGATAGGGTACTCCAGGACATGTCGTAGTGTAGCTGGCGTGTTCTGAGTTGGAGGGAGGCCGAACAAGGCCATCAGTGGATTAGGTACGAGAATTGTGTCCGAGTGTGTCAAACACCTTAGACCAAAAGTCAGTTAACCTGGGACATGTCCAAAACATGTATAAGTGGTCAGCTAGAGATTTCTTACATCTATTACACGTATCACTTCGATCGGGGTATATTCTAGCCAATTTGGCATTGGTGAAATGTACTCTGTGGAGCACCTTGCACCGTCTAGCATATAGTGATGAGGAGTGCACCAGGCCAAGAATATTGCTCCACTGGCTGTCAGAAATGTTAACACCCATGTCTTGTTCCCAGGAGTCTTTAAGACGTGTAGTGGGAGCTGGGTGTAGGGAGTCCATTTTTCCATAAATAATTGATATCAACTGTTTTTGAACAAAGGATGAGAAATTGATCAATTTGTGATTCAGGGGGACGACTGGGAAAAGTTTTTGCTATATTAAACAACAGGGAGGAAAGAGGGCAACCCTGGCGTTTGCTGCATTAAAGAGGGAATGGCAGTGAACGGATGCCATTAGTATGTACAGATAAAGACGAGGAAGCATATAACAGCTGAATCCAGGAGATATATTTTGAATCAAAACCAAATTTCTCTAAAATTAAAAAAACAGGTAGCCCCACTCCACCCTATCAAAAGCTTGCTATGCGTACTATGACTTCAGGAACACTGAAATGAAAAGGCCAGTCTCTTTTTTGTGTTTGGCTGACTTTGATGCCATCTTTCAGTCATATGTTGCCAGAGGTATAAATATCCCTGTTTGGCCACAAATAAAAATGGAATAACAGCATTCTAGAAAATCGGGAGCCAGACTCAATGTGTGTCTACTCCATCATACCCAACCGGAAGTTCCCCTCAAGGCCTTCTTGAGATTCTGCTTTCATGAGAATAAAACAGATGCAAGGTCACAGTAACCTTGACTTTTAGCCATCAAATTCTAATTAGTTCATCCTTGAGTCCAAGTGGACGTTTGTGCCAAATTTGAAGAAATTTTGTCTAGGCTTTCTTGAGATATCACATTCACGAGAATGGGACAGGTTCAAAGTGACCTTTGACCACTTTTGTCTAATTAGTTTATCCTTGAGTCCGAGTGGATGTTTGTGCCAAATTTGAAGAAATTCCCTTAAGGTGTTCTCAGGATACTGTGTTCATAAGAATGGGACAGACCTGATCTCAGTGATCTTGACCTCTGACCACCAAAATGTAATTAGTTCATCGTTGAGTCCAAGTTGACGTTTGTGCCAAATTTTAAGAAATTCTGTCAAGGCTTTCTTGAGATATCACATTCACAAGAATGGAACAAATGGACGCACATGCGTACAGACAGACAACCCAAAAACATAATGGCTTGGGCCACTGCTATCTTCTGCGCAGAGGCATGAAAAAGCTGTCTAGCAGCAGCAAATGGCAGCAGCTACGTAAGTTTGAAATATTTAGTGGTGTAGTTGTTAACAAAAATGAAACCATTTAAAATGGGGTTTTAGCATTGAGTGTCGTGTTTGTTGCCAGGTGCAGCAACACTGTCTTATTTGGTATTTTCCTTTAATACAAACTGTTTTAATACTGTGTTGGAAGGGGGGAGGACTGACCTGTACCAGTTAGTGAGAGTCATCATAATGTAGAGCGAGGCCAGGAAGAGCATGAAGTGGAAGAAGGAGTAACTGTACTGGACCATGTCTCGCTCATTGTCCTCCACCCGCCTGGGTCCTGTTGACTCCTCTGAGAGGTCAGGGCTGCTGCCGCCCTCAGCCAGGATGGCCGAGTCTTTGGAGGCCATGGTCAGCTTGTTTACCTGGCTGGTGCTGGACGAACGAATGCTGAGGGCAGAACAGAGATAAATGGATACTGTGTGTCCATTTAGAAATATGACAAACTGTGTGTGTTTTTTTTTATTAAATTGGCCCTGAAGTGGAAACCGCAACATCATATGAAAAAACAGACAACACAGAAAAGGCACATACATGTCTCACACTGATAGGTAATTACTTCATAACCTGAGACTGCATTTGTAAAGCTTCCCAGTACAAAGAGTTGCTCCCAGTGTTCTAAGAAAATTATGAGAAGTATGAATTTACCCTTAAGTTAAGCCTAGATCCTGGTACAGATAAAAGTTATTCACAAAGCATGTTAGCCCTTAGGAGAGCTCCTATGGGCTCATTTATGCTCAATGCAAGATATGGAAATGGAGACAGATGGAGCCTTCTGTCCATACTCTGCATTCATTCCGTCCGTATTTATACGTACGAAACAGAGCAGTAACAACGGTGATCATGGAAGCAGTATAGAGTAATTCAAGAGAGATATGACTGTAGGAGATGACAAAGAAATGTATATAATGGCAGAACGGAAAAAATAAGTAACACAGTGAAAAGAATTCTCGGTCCATATGTCTCGATGTATTTAATGGCTGCACAGACCACCCCCGTGCTACCTCCGTAAAAAGGCACAATATTGGACCTCCTCCACCATCACCTCGTTTGTGTGAATCTTCTGACTCTGCCATAAAGTGCCATCATAAAGGACACATGGCAGTATGAGGGCACCAACAATATTTGAAATGGACAAATCTATTTTTGTGCATAAAAGGAGTATAAATTAGCCTATTTAACGCTATGGATTAAATTGTGGAGGGTGTGGTGGCAGAAGTGAACAAATAAAGAGTGAAACGATCGAGTTGTCTTTCATGTTATTTAATAAAGTGATAAAACAGAATAATACGATTATAACAGAGTCAGCCTTATTTCGGCTGAAGGACAGAGCTTGCTGATAACTTCTATGAGAGCAGGAACAAAACACATACACAGATGAAATGTGTTCAAGGACAAAAAAACAAAATTCAACACAAGTGGCCAGCAGCATACAATTTTGTTCCAAGGGATTTGGTCAATATCTTTGGAGATATGATCACATCTCCCACCCAACACAATAGAGATTTAATGCCAGTAATGAAAGTAATCACCATTTTTTCCTTGTTGATATTATATATATATATATTTATTTATTGATAAATAAATTAAGTACTTAAATTACCAGCATGGTAAATAAATGTAAGCAAATAAATGTAACAACTATGTGATTGGCTTCTGCGCAAGTATAGCTGCATGCAAAAGTTTGGGCACCCCTGGTCAAAATTTGGTTTACTGTGAAAAGCTAAACAAGTAAAAGATGACCTGATTTCTAAAAGGCAAAAAGTTAAAGATTAAGCATTTTTTCAATATTTTAAGGAGGATTATTTAGCAAGATTATTTTTTTATTTATGTATTTTTATTAATGATGTTTAGGTCGGGGGACTGTGAGGGTCATAGCAGAACCTTCAGCTTACACCTCTTGAGGTAGTCTATTGTGGATTTCAAGGTCATCTCCAGCTTTTTTAAAGATAGTGTGTTGTTTGTTTCCAGAATTAGCTGTAATTTAACTGAATCTATTCTTTCCTCTACCTGTGAAATGTTCCCGGCTCCACTGGCTGCAACACAAGCTCAAAGCATGATCGAGCCACCCCTGTGTTTAACAGTTGGACAGGTGTTCTTTTTATGAAGTCCTAAAAGTTCTATTTGAACTTCATCAGTCCACAGGACTTGTTTCCAAAAAGCATCAGCTTGTTTAGATTTTCCTTTGCAAACTTATGACTCTGAATTTTGTGTTGAGGATGCAGGATAGGTTTTTTATGATGACTCTCCCATGAAGGTCACATTTGTACAGGTGTCGCTGCACAGTAGAACAGTGCACCACCACTCCAGAATATTTCTGCAGGTCCTTTGCAGTCAGGCAGGGGTTTTGATTTGCCTTTCTAACAATCCTACAAGCAGCTCTTTCTGAAAGTTTTCTTGGTTTTCCAGACGTTAACTTAACCTCCACGGTTCCTGTTAACTGACATTTCTTAATTACATCATGAACTGAGGAAACAGCTACCTGAAAACACTTTGCTATCATCTTATAGCCTTCTCCTGCTTTGTGGGCATCAGTTATTTTAGTTTTCAGAGTGCTAGGCAGCTGTTAAAAGGAGCCTATGGCTGCTGATTGTTGGGACAAGGTTTCAGGAGTCAGAGTATTAATAAAGCTTTGAAATTTGCAACACCTGACCTTTCCTAACAATGACTGTGAACAGGCCAGAGCCATAACAAGCTAATTAAGGTCTGAGACCCTGGTAAAAGTTGTCTAGAGCACAAATGTCTTGGGGTGGCCAAATTTTTGCATGGTGCTCCTTTCCTTTTTCACTCTAAAACTGTACAAAACAAAGAACAATACTGCAACCTTACATAAACGTTGAAAAGCATGTTTCATCTTTAACTTCATGAATTTGGAGTTCACTTCATATTCTACTCACTTAACTATTAACAGTAAAATAAATTTTGACCAGGGGTGCCCAAACTTTTGCATGCCACTATAGGCCTGTGTATCTAAATATTTTGTAGGCTACTTTAAAAGTATGGCTTACCATTTATTCAACAGAGATCATTAAATAAAAAAAGTATTTGTAATTACACCATGTCTTAATAGAGACTATATTATATATATTACCCCGTCTGTTTAAAAAGAATTCTGTTCATACTACCTACGTTTTACAAATATCCTCCACGAATTCAGCAGCATTTGATGTCTATGGCAGTCTTTAGCAGTCTCCCCTTTTCACAGAGATAGAAAAGTATACAGGCTATGTTACCTTTTTTAAAACACCAATGGGAGATCTCATTACCATAGATTCCCCTTTGATATTTGATATTGAAGGATTAAGGAGATACATGTGATGCTATGGACATGCTGATGTTTTCCTTCGACTCCTAAAAGAAAACAATCCCACTCTTGAAATCTTCCCACCACCTCTTGGTTCAATTGGGTCTGATCCAAAACTGTCGTTTCTGATGGACTTTAAACCGAGGACCTTTAGGAGGACCAAATAACACTGGGTCTAGCAGGAGCCCTTTGTTTGTCCGTGAAGTGGTGCAGCAATACTAAGTTTAACTGTTAAGTACAGTCGACATTTGATAACAGTGCTAACAAGAAGTTAGCAAAACATTAGTACGCCATTGTTGTTTCTGGCGGAAGCTGATCACACAAAGCAACAATAAACATGTGAACTGAGGAGATGATGTCATTTTGTCAGTTGTCCGCTAGCCAACCATAGCTAACTTGTTTGTCGATTGTTTGGTTTGTGATGTAATAGTTCAACTGGAAAAAGGTCCAATATTAACAAGCTAAAAGGAGGCATATCAACACCTGCTGTTGCGGAGTTGGACATACTTCGGTCAGTAAATGGATTCCCCTCCCATGCTTGTATACTGTGACAAGGACTGTAGTCCAATTAAATGGCCTAGTCGAGCTATAACTGTAACTCCAATTAACTGTGTGTAAATTCACGGATTGTTTCCCAAATGCTCCACTTTACATGTACACACCTGATGGTGCTCGTCTCTGTCCTCAGTCACTACAGTTGTGCCACTGTACGCTTACTTTTAGCATCCCATTCATCTGCTTGTGTTGTTTTCTATCCATTCCTGACGCTACTTGGTATGACAGCATGATTGGCGTTCACTCTCTGCAGAAGCACCTCCACTTCAAGTTTTTTAGCCTATGTCTGGAGTCTGGTCCTCCACCTTCTTAGACTTTCTCAACTTTGTTTTCTTCTTCAGTCTCCCTTTGTGCACACAGCCCTGCAGTCTCATGCCCTTTTATGGGGATTTGCAGGCGTAATGCTAATTAGGATCAGCTGACAAACACTGTCAACTTACGAGGATAATGGGATTTCATTATTATAAGAACACATCATGAATCTGACTTTTTTAAGGACTTTTCCCAAGAACAAATTTCCCAAGAAAAATCTTGTGAATCAGGTTCATTGTTTCTACTCTTACCCAGTGAACATACCTTGAGTAAAGGATGCACAGGACAAATATAGCAAGCCCCACTATACTTTGCGCATCCCACCACTGCAGGTACGGGGATGTCAGGACAGGTTCCTCTGGGCCGATGATTACCACTGCTGTCTGGTTTTCCATCTCCACAGGGGCCAGTGTTGGGGCTGCGATCTGCTGGATGATACTCAGTAGGCTGGGGTTACATTCTCGGTCTGAGGGGAGGAGACAAAGAAAAAGCACAATGTTTGAATGTACAGCTCAGTTTGTAAGTACAAATGGTTACAGAGATTTGGTCTCATTCATGAAATGTTGGTAAATCTGTGAGTAGATTTGCACATATAAAACCTTGGTACTAAAAACCTACACCTGATTCATAAACACCCCAGGAAACTCTGATTTGATCGTAGGCATGTGTATGTTCATGAATGCTAATCAATTCTGGCCTGAAAGGAGGTAACGGATACCGTTAAGTCCGTGTTCTCTGTTGAATCATCCAAGAATTTAACCAAAAAATGGTTTGATATGGCTGCCTATTGTGAACATTACAGAGCACAATACAAATTAAAATTGTAATTTCTAATAATGACAAGCAATATTTATGTGCATTCCTTATTGACACAAGCACTACAAGCAGTCAGAAGCAGTAAGATTTTGTTAGTACCTTAGTACCTACGAAAAGATCACAGCCCCTATCATATTGATAAATGCCGAAATACAGGTACATTTTCTTCTGCGAACAGTTTACACACAAATTAGTTTCATGAATGAGACCCACTGACTGATAGAAAATATGAGACCTCGTGCAGACTTGTTCCGGGCTTCACATGCCTTAAATACACGTTCTTGTGAAAAAATGACGTGAAAGCACATGACATGAAATTCATGAAAGTAGCTTGAAAATAATACTTAAACCATTCCAAATCAATAGCAATGCTTTGTGCGTGATGCACATTCTGTGGATGAATCTATTAACTACAAATTGTTGCGCTCCAACAAGCATAGCATACATCATGCATTTTTTTCACAGAACAACCAAAAGCATAACTAACAAAAGCAATCACTCATCATCACTCACTCATCATGACATAAACAGGATGGTAATTCTTTAAAATGATTACCACAATGCACAATGATGGCAGAGACAAAAACATTGTCCTGCTACTTGCTTGGAGCTCATGGATGGCTGTTATTTTTGCTAATTCAAAGCTGCAGCATTATTTCAGACAACTAATAAACATTCTCACCAGGCTCATTGGTCATAGCAGACCAGGTCAGAAACATGGTGTACAGGGTGATGATGGAGGACTGTAGAAGACCTGAACGTGTCTGAGACTCCTGGGGACACATACAGATACAAAAGTTTATAGCATGTTATTCCATGATAACAGAGCAAACTCTGTTAACTAATGAAAACCCTAAGTATGGAAAAAAGTATGGAATAAAGCCAGTAAGTGGATATATTGAAGTTATTTTGTATATAATGCCTCCAGTGTGTTCTGGGTCTGCCCTGGGGCCTCCTATCACTTGGACCTACCCAAAAAACCTCTAACAGGAGGGGTCCTGATCAGATGCCTGAACTACCCCAACTGACCCCTTTCAACATGAAGGAACAGCAGCTCTACTCCGATCTCCCTACGGATGTCTGAGCTCCTCACCCTATCTCACTAAGGCTGAGCCCAGCCACTCTACGGAGGAAACTGCATGTGATTAGCCACTGCAGCGCCTTGTCTGATGATGCTCGGCTAAAGTTGAGCCTGGTCCAACTTTGAACAATCCTGCATTTTCTTTTTGCCAGCACATCCTGCATTGGCACTCCCACTGTGCTGCTAGATGACCGAATAAATGAGATGGCTAAATTTTTTCAAGCAGGAAGCGACAGCAGGAAGTCATTCTGAACATGACCTGAAGGTAAGGTCACATTTTATTTCCATACAATACAATTTCCCCCACTTAGACCTTGAAAAAGAATGTGATGTTGTGTCTCTGATTCATGTAATAAAAAAGATATTAAGAGCAATCACAAACTGTAAACAGTGTGTGAGAGCGATGAAGGTGTAATCTAAACTCTCTTTTTTGACAACATATGTTCTGTATCATTACTTTTGTACTGTAATGTGTTCCCTACATGTATACTAAGGAATACAACACTGTACAGGTGTTCATGATATTATTTCCATTATTTGTATCTGTATATGATTTTCTTTTTTTTTTCTTTTTTTTTTCAAAGATATTTTCTGGGGCTTTTTAGCCTTTAATGGATAGGACAGACAAGCGTGAGGGGGGGAGAGAGAGAGGGAGTGACATGCAGAAAAAGTGCCAGAGGCTGGAGTTGAACCCGGTCCACTGTGGCAACAGCCTTGTACATGGGGCGCCTGCTCTACCACTAAGCCACCAGCTCCCCGACAGGTACAATTTTCTGTCCCGTACCTGTACTTTAGGCAGCACGGAGACAATAGAGGCCACAATGCAGAGCAACATGTTGAAGCTGATGAAGAACTTGTTGATGAAGCATCCATCAGGCTTGGTGTAGAAGACGAAGGACAGCACGACAGCAATAAATGACAGGGTGTAGTTGAGGATTGTGACTGTCAGCAAAGCTAAAAACAAAAGGGAGAAAAGGTAAATACCTGATACAAAAATAGCCCAAAACATTTGTAAAGAAGTATATAAGGAATCATAAGGAATCAATATATTTTACATTTGAAGTCTTACGTCCCCACACCCCAGTTTTGATTATTTATTTCAGCTGTGAGCAGTTTTTCATTGTGTTTTGCATTGTGGGAGTGTGGTGTCTATCAACACCACATTCAAAAATCAACCAATTCTAGTCTGCATGTGATGGATATGCTATACATGTATGAAAATGTATGTTACTAATGGTACCTCATAATGTTGTCAAAAATATTGATTTATTGATACATATCGATTCTGAATGTTTGCAACAGGTTCAATGCTCATTTTCCACAGTATCCAGTAGCGGTGTAACAATCCATCTATCTGGACTGATATATCGAACATAGATCCATATCATCTTTAGGTTACACCTTTATTTTTAAATTCTGTTTCACTGTCAAACAGCAGCCAGCAGTTGACAAGCCAAAAGGGAGATGATAAGGATGATGTTATTTACTCAGGAATAAATCAGCAGTGGAGAAATATTTTCGATTATGAAGGAAATACAGATCAACAGACAAAGCAAATGCTTTTATGTCTGTCATCATCTAATGGTGTTAGGAAGGCCAGTCTGTTATATTATTTTTTTTCGGCCTATTGATATATTATTTTGAGGCAATTAATATTTGTTCTTTGCAATGTCATGAAGGACAACCTCTTTTATATATTAACATAGTTTCATTTTGAGGTAGTTACAGCCTGCTGCACTGCCGTCTTGATTCTCCTGATCCTTGTTTTATTCTAATATGTGGGCAAATGAAAGGTTAACATTATTACTGTCAACTTACAATTACATGACAATGTGTCTCAGCTGATCTTGTAGGGCAGTGATTCCCAACTGGTTCAGCAATGGGGTCCAGATTTCTCCTTTGTCATTAGTTCAAGGTCCACATAATTTAATACATTCAGCATCATACTTGTGTTTGGCCATGTTATCGAGCTAGATTGCCATCTCTGTCAAGTAGCTGTCTGTTTACTCACTCTACAGCAGGAAACAGCACTTCAAAATAAAAGCTCTGCGCTGGAAATTCACTGTACTTAAAATTAAAGTGTGTTTTTTACAAACTTGACACATTTGTGAGTCACTTGCAGTCCATTCAGAATGGATCCGTGACCCACTTTTGGACTGGGACCCACCAGTTGGGTAATGCAAAATTAGTCAGGCTGGTTTCATGAACATTCATACATTTTCCTACAAAAAGTAGGATGCGCCACAATTTGTACATATCCCACGCAAAGATGAGCAAGTAATTTGCACAGAGGAGTAAAGAAGAAAGAGGCCTCTTGTTAGGAGGATGGTTGAGGTGGTGGATGGGTCACAAAACATAGGACTTTATTCCAGGAGACCAGTGTTTGGAACCGTGTGAGCTTTGCGTGAACTTAGGTCATTTTAAGGTACGTCCTCACCATGTTTCTTTTGATAAACCTAACCTCAATAACTTTACATTAAGGATGCAGTGTCATCTGTGGGGCACTGATTTGTAGGATATCATACAAACTGTTGTATGAGGATACACTGAAGGAGTAATGTAATGACCTTCTTTCTACAGGGCAGGGCATAATTAAGTGGTGCATTATTCTTTTATAAAAAGAAACAAGTAATGTGAAATACATCCCTTCTTTTGAGTGATGACTCCAACGCTACATGGTACACGCTCAAAACACAGTCAGTAGCTGTATACAGCATATAATTGTGCCACAGCTTGAGTCACCGACCTGCATACCAGCCCCTTGAGTTGCCAGTCTCCATGTTTCCCACCCAGGCCTCGTTCCAGGAGTGTGCGAAGTCCACCAGCAGCACCAGCTGGATCAGAATGAAAAAGAAAGCTCCACCAGAGCCCACGACAAACCACGCTGTAACAACACACACGCAGTTCATTTAATTACTCATCTATCATATCTTATCACAACTCTGTGTATAGTGGATGTCGTGATCTGAGATACCAAATTTTAAATAGATAAAGTTCTTACTGTAGGTAAAAGGCCCATCTGGAATATAAAAGGCACCAGTTGTTACTGCCACCAAAGCAGCAAACTTAAAGAACCAAAATCTGAAAACAGAAGTTAATATTTGATTAAACACTGGAGTGTAATAAAAACACATTTTACAGTTATATCAAGACCATATCTATCCAGTGAGCCTCAAAGTCAAACAATGTCCAAAGCAAAGCAAGAGGGTCATCTGAACAGAATTACACACCACAAGGTTTAACGTGGGACAAAAGACTGAGCTACTCAGTGATCAGCAGAGGAAGGATGTGGTTATGGTGTGCTTCATATCCCATACAGGAACTCCAAGAATGGATGACACCCACAATGTAAAGCCATCTAGCTTTCTTGTCTGTTCTTTAGCATAGCTAGGTTCATAATTTTTGGTGATGAAACATGTTTAGTATCATTTAAACTGACTGATAAATCAATGTGTTTTAATGACAATAACAGTTGCTTTTTTTATTGTGAGAGTGAAAGTGTGAAAAATGCCAGTGAGGTATTCCTAATGTTACCAAAATGTATTATTGATATTATATTTTCTACAGACAATCAGACTGGTATTTGTGGATAATCTTGAGCACTGATGCCATAAAGCAGGGGTCCTCAATAGGCCTCCTGTTTTATCCGGTTGACGTGAATTACACCGGGTGGAGCTCTTAAACCGGACCGAACCGGTTAAACTGGAAATTGGCACAAGCCTAGTCCTCAACAAGGCCAGAATTTTTTTAAGCAAACACTGTTCGGGCCAAGCAAAATATGGGTGAATCAACTTCCTGGACCCAACCTGGTTTATACTCCTGTGTTGAATAGACACTGTAGCTGTAGTGGCAATAAAGCCTCCACAAAATAGTTTTTTAAGTGTTAGCATGTTGATTTGTGGGGAAAACAAGTTTTAGTATGTAACAATTGTTTTGACGGTGAACCTTGTGAGTATTAATGGAGCCCAATTTTTAATGTTACTTTATTAAATGTTGCTATTGTCCCTGGCTTCATATGAGTAGGGGAAAAGGCTTTTGCTAATAACATTAGCATGTAATAGCAAGTATTTGTAAACAACACAGCGATTCCCTGGGGGCACCGCTGGAAGTGAAGGGCGTGAGCGATCGCCGAGGCCCCTGCACTTCCGTTAGTCGAAAAACTCCGGGCTGTGCCTCCGGAGGTAAAGGAAGACAAAAAAAAAAAGATGTTTTTTTTTTTTTTAGAGATGGATTTCCAGATTGTGGTTTCGTTGGTTTTGTGTTGTGCAACTTTAGACTGTGTGTGGTTCTGGCTTAGCTGCAATGACAGTCTGTTGTTACGCAGCAGCTCCTGCTTCCGCTCAGGGGTTGTGTATGTTACTATGCTACTGGGTTAGCTGCTAAAGAGAGTCTGTAGCTGTATGGTGGCTAGTTCTTGGCCTTAGTGTATTTTTATCCACCATTCTCTCTCGTCATCACCCTCATAATTCACAATGAAACTGAAGTGGCTCCAAACCCTAGACCTGTAGGCTAACAGGATCTTGTGTTTCTAGTCTGGTAATGGCGTTACTGGCTGTGTTGCAATGAGCTAGCTTGGCTTAATGTCCCAGCATGTCTCACTTGAGTAAAATGCAGACAGCACGTTGCCTGTTCCGTCATGTGGACTGCCTTGTTGAGCGCATTGGCACCGAGAATATTATATTAAACACTGTTTAAGCTGTATAATTTATTTTCCAAATGTATTAGGATAGTTCAATGTATTGTTCGGTTTGCAATGCGTACCAAACGGAAAGCCACGTACTGAACAATTTAATACGAATACATGTATTGTTACACCCCATCTACTCATTAGCTCTTGTTCTTGTTTGTAATAGGCACTGTATGAGGGACAAACACCTCTGACATTACAGTGCACATGTGGAGAGGACAAAGGAAGCCAAAGTTCTTTTTGTTTCAATCAACAGTAAAAAAAAAAAAAGTCTGTGATTTTTGAAAAACAAACAAAAAAATAAGCATTCCCGTTCCCCACATAAATGATAGTTAGAAAGAAACATTAAACGGGTGTGGTCAAAACCCACACTCCACTGCGACATGTCGGTTATGGAGTGCATGTGTTGACAGTGTTATTGCAGTACTTACCCACTGTGAATAGCAGCACGGGGGTCCCTGCTGTTCTTGATGTTAATCATAAGAATGGCAAACACCAGGAACCACATACTCATGCCAAAGCAGATGCGGTACACTGCCTTGTAGCCCACAAACATTTCACAGTTGACATCAGCCTGCAGGCCGGGGATAGAAGAGCCAGCCCCATCTTCACAGAAACCTGGGATCTACAGCAAAGGAAGTGGCATATTTGTTAACTTAACAAAGCATTTATAAACTGGGTCAAATGAGCAGGGGCTGAACTCCATATGATGATAAGTAGTGCTAGGTAATTAACCCAGTATTTAAAAAACAACATTGTGAACCTCAAACTGACTTTATATAAGTCAAGTCTGGTACCTGGTACCTGAATTTATACTACTGAAACACATTTTATAAGTAACAATCGAGCACCGCCAGTCAGGGTGTGCCTGTGTTCTTTGTCTGACTTCAATGAGAATAGAGTTAGGCCAATAAACAGTTCACCTCAAAATATAACAATAATAATAATAATAATTATAATAATAATAATATCAGAAAAATGACTCAGTTGTTGGAGAATCTGTGATTGAGGGCACAGGTGCAGAAGCTGATAAACAAAAAATAAAGAGGCCATGTTGGTCATGTGGTCAGAACAAAGCTAAATGGAAAAACCATCAGGAAATGGTTGCAGCTTTGAGATAGAACAAGGGCAATTTGTCACACCACCACAAACACAACCAAGTCATGCAAACTGTGTCTACAGTTAACAGAGACTTACATGTAGTGCTTTTAAAGATTTTTTAAGGTGATTTTTCACCAAATGTAAGACTGATTTTGGGCAAATCATCTTTTTCTTACTCAAACATTGCAGGTAAGTACAAAGATAAGGAGTATATATGTAGTCCTGTGCAGAGGTAGGTTTTTATGTATGAATATGGTTATTTGAGTGAATTAGGTTAAGCTGCAGTTTTGGGGCTGCCCCTTGAAAGTCAGAGATTTGAATCATCAGTTGGAGACCCCTGTCAACTGAGATTGTTTCAAGTCAAATAGTGTAAGCGCAGTTAGCTTGTTTACAATTTTACATGAATGCCGCTGTCACACTGAACGTCCTGCTAAGTCCATTCAAACTTTAAAACTTTATATGGAACAAAAAGCGGAACGTCAAATATTCATATTAAACAGCCCTAGTAAGCATAAAGTAAAGACAGTATTAGGTTCAGTGGCATTACTACATTATTACAGCCTCATTATTTCCATTGGCTGTTAAGCAGGCAGCTACAGCAGAATTAAACCTGCGCATATAGCGTTAGCTAACATTAGCTACTATGCTACTATCAGCAGACCTCATCAAACAAATGCATTTATCACACATATGATTTGAGCTTAACTGTGAATAGAAATGTTCGCTCTGTATATACATTCACTATATTTCCACAGCTTACTCATACCCTTTTTAGCTGCTGATCCACACCTGGCGACAGCATGATGCAGGCAACAATGGTACCCAGCAGCAAGATGAAGGCGTAGATAATCCTGGTCACTGTGGAGTTCCTGATGCTCGGACAGCAGCTGCACATCAGACAGGTTGCACTGCTGCACAAGCATGGCACCTGGGGACCAACAAATTCATGCATTTAGGTATTTATCTGTAAAAGCAGGAACATCTATAAACAGCTGACAAATTCAGGAAAAAAAACTTGCAGAAATGGACAGAAACATAATCAAATGCAGATGCTTCCATACAGGTGTACTGTATGATATAATTAAGCAACTCTTCAACTAGTGATGTTTCTAAGAGCTAATTCCCCTGACATTTAAAGGGAAGTTTAAAGTTATACTAGCTGACTCATCTGAAGGTAAGACTAGAATTACAATTGCAGTTGTATGCCTTCGAGAACTAGTCAAGTTGCAGTTACAGTTGACATCCATGTCTATCTAGACATGATAACAGTATGTAGACATGACAGTTGACAATGCTTCAAATAGGCTATAGATGTTGCTGCAAAGAAGCTACATAATGTAAAACCTGGATGCTTTGTGCTAGCTAGCAATGGAAGCAACGTTAAATCGACTAGTCGACTCATCATGCACATCCCCATCTTTAAAGGCTTTCATCTTTCACTCTTGAAATGAAAATTTAACTGCTTTCACCACACATCAACTGACATTTCAACTCCTTTCTGTAGTTACACTTTGACAGACACGTTAAACCCTTTCAGTGTTCAGGTCCTCACATTTAAACAACAACATCAACAACAAGCTTCTTGTTCTATTCCTATTATTCTCCCTTCAGCTGACACTGTCTCTTACTTGAACTGGTACTAGCTCCTTTCAGGACTTATTTGAACTGACAGGTCCATTAGCTAAAATTATCACCTGCACACAACTGATATCAGCTCCTTTTAGTACTGCTATTCAACTACTTCTGGTACTTTTAATGCAACATCAACTACAACTTCAGCTGTTTCACCATTTAAACTATTTGAAATGTTTCAATTGCAAACTTTCAGCAGCGAGCACGTTTCTTTTCTTTGCCAAGTATAGGCTTTTTTTTTTACTTGTAAACTCAGTTTTGGTAGTGTACTTTCTCAGTATGAGAATAGAATAAGCTAAGAATGCTGGGGGTGTGAAAAGCAGCAAATCAGGGCATAAAAAGCCTTCCCATGTCCTAGTGTTAATTAGCAGGAAGCTGAGGCTAATGGCTTTTCTCTGCTTGTAAGTATGGTAAATCAGATTCAACATGAGAGAAAACAAATTGTAAAACCTATTTGGTCTTTCTCCCATTTTGCTCTTGAACTAATCTAGCAACAGTACATGGTTTGTTTGCAGAGCTCGACCATGGAATACAAAAGAGAGTTATTCATTGATGGGGTAAGTTCCCACAGAACGCCGAAAATCAGATCTGCTGTTGGAAAAGGAACAGTTAAGACTTTCCTTGCATGTCAGCTGTAGGAGTCATGGTTACAGAATGAAATCATGATCAGACTGGGGATGGGTAGGAGGAAATGCACTCTCTATATTTATGGACAAGATGTTCTCTTGAGTTTTCTGTTTTACTGGCATTAAACACTGAAATTCTGTATGCCATGAAAAGACTAAACTTTTACAGGATATTAAAAAACTCACAACATACTTTTTTATTTCCATGTGCAGTTAGTATTGTATAGTACAGTATCCATTCAATATTTTTTATGGTCGTGGATTGTGATTGCAGCAAATAAAGGATACAAAACAGTTAAAAAAACAATAATAATAATGAAATAGGACCAGTATTTACACACGTGTGTTCTGGTATGAACACTTAATTCATATTTATTTATGATACTCATAAATTGTGTTTGGATGCAAAAGCATCTGAAAACAGGGCAGTTAAAAAGAAAATGATGTTTGACGAACTTTCGAGAACGGGGTATTTCTGAAAGACACACTCTGCAGACACACTATCCACAGAAAATATATGTGCAATGAGATTTACATTTTTTCACAGAACCTCCAAAATTCACTGATTTCAGATTTTCAGGTGTGAACATTTGATGGTTTTCCTTGCCTTCTGTGATAGTTCATCAAGAACATTTGGGTTTTGGACAAGCAGCAACATCAGTGGCTAAAGAATGAAGCCAATGCTGAAGTGCCAAAAACTTGGCCAAAAAATGGCCAACTTTACAGCAGAAATAAACATGATTACTGCCTGGTACAAAAATCAGTTTTGGTCCCTCTAGCAATTTCTCTATTTGTGACAAGTCTATGGGGGTAGATTTTTTATGTTACTCACTCGTTTACATTTTATGAAGGCTTAAAGTTATGTATAATTAGAGGGTGGCTGCTTTGAATAACAGGTGGGTGCCGTCCATTGACAAATCACTACCACAGTGATGTTAGTTAGGTAATGTAACCATAGCGTTACCACAAAGTATAGACCCTTTTGGGGCCAACGTCAAAATGATGTTGTTTTAATACCTGGGGGAAAAACACGACTCCCCACAAAGGAGTCTTAAAATGTCGTCCTGTTGTGTTATTGGGAGCCACAATAGGAGGCTTAAAACTTAAATTTAATTGCATACCAGCCGCCACTGCCCATCAACAAAAACAAAGACAACTATGGTTAAATGCGGTAAGACGAAAGGATTGGACGGAGGCGATAATCAAAAATGTAGGGATGAATAATGTACGTTAGCTTCCATAGCAAAACAAACTTTGTAAGATTGGCATAGTTATCAACCACAAAGCTGGCCATCCCACCTTCAGCAATCCTGTTAAATCATCCTTCCACTGAGTGAGAGCATACCAGTCGTGAAGAGTGAATGACCTGACAAGGTGCATTTGTGAATTAAATCTGATGCTCTACACTAAAATGAGTGCCCTGCTGGTCAAAAAAATGGAGCGTTATATTTCTATATGAATTAACAAATGGTTGCGTTAATCACATATTCACTCCGCTCAGCGCTCTGCTGCTCCATCTCCCCAGACAGAGTGCCCAGAGTGAGCTCTGCCACTCCAAGAGTGCAGTGCTCTGGATAACCAAATGGTTCCAACAGCGCTCCGAATTTACGAACAGTCCAGTTTGTGCCAGAGTGTGCTCTGGTACTCGTAATGCGTGTCACTGAATGCGCCAATCGTATCACCTTCCTCCACTGTCTAAAACAAGCCAACAGATCTTGCTAGCTAGTGCTAGCTAATGTCTGTGGAGAATTGTTTTGCCTCCAGCTAAGCCCCGCCCACCAGAAATCGTCATACTGTTTACTAACAGTAAAAGGGTCAATAGGCGTAGCCATAGCTGGAGCTACTTCATGAAGGTGTTTTCATTTCATGAAAGTTAATTGTAAAATTTTGGTTGCCTGAAAGAAGTCTTGTTCAGCTTCTGTTTGTACTGAAAGACCTTCCAAGGAGTTGGATTCAGTTTTTTCCCTAAGAACTGTTGTTTCTGATCCACAGAACTGGCAATAATCGTATGGCACAGCTCTTGAAAGGAAATAATTATATTAACATAAAAACCTAATAGAGGCATCAAATCCCCAAAATTCAACCCATCTATTTATTGATGTTTTGGAGTACAAAATATTCAAGCTATGGTGGAGGCTGTGTTGTACAGTTGATTCTAAAGACAGACACTGAGATGCTCATTTGCTGTGTCGCCCACAGCGACATGCCAAACTGCATCAGATATTCATGGATTTGTAAGGCCCCCCATCACATAAAAAACATTATGCAGGTTGCAAACTGCAAGGCGCACCACACTGCCTTTCTTTCTTTTTTTTTTGTTTTGTTTAAACTGAATGCCACTAGTAAAAAAAAGTTGTCTTTTTATTGTTGCCAGGCAACCAACCCATCACCTCCTTACCCTAACATTCCCATGTTGTGTATGTTATGTCCCACTCAACCTACATTTATTTATCCATTTATTTTGGCTACTAGCTAAGACTACCTACTTATTTTCGGAAATAATTAGTACCTACTTACTAAAATGGACAGGCAGAAGGTTAAGTCATATAGCTCTGGTTTTCCAGCAACCGCTACCACCAGTTTCTTCTCCATTGTTCACAAACTATAAACATGTTGTTATGACCACCACAGAAGGACCGCCTCTAAAATGATCCCCTGTGAAGAGACCCCTGTGATAGTGCTGCTTATGGTAAAAACCTCCTGAAAGTCTGAATCAGAAAAAGGTGAGCACACATTAACGTATGAGAGACTGCTTTATTCAGTGATTTTAGTGCTTCAAATTGCCTTGTCTGTTTATTTGGAGAAGAAGAGACCTCTGTGGATAATTCGGCTCCAGATAAAAACTTTTTAAACCATGGAGACTGAAAGAATTCTGGCTGGCAGAAGTTTTTAGCTGGTTGTAATCTGCAATTCACTGCTAGACACCACCACATTCCCCTAAATCTAACACACTTCACCTTTAAAAACATCTGCCCACTGTAGTGGGTAATTCCAGCAGCAGGGTGGTGTATGTGGAACTTAAAATAAACTTCAGTGGCTGTATGGAAAAGTAGCTTTATTTGTCGAGTATATTTAAACAACAACAAGTCAATTCTAGGTGCTTTACGTAAGACATAAATGGGCATTAAGAAATACAAGAAACCCAAGACAGCGTAAACAGGATTTAAAAAGAGACCCAGTCAGGCCCTGCTGTAAAGTTGTTAGCACCAGAGTGATTGTATTCACAATGGTGGTAGTAAATGCAATGTTGTGCCAATCAATCAACAGTGGCCAAACAGGGGAAACTTCCTTGAACTTGCAACAACTACTGATTTTGAGCCCGGATAAGGTCCCTAACTTTAGATAAGCATGTATTGTAAGACGAGGGGGGAGGATTTGTGAGAAAGACCATTTGGAGAGAACTATCAATGGCCTATTTTCAGTACGTTTAATGACTTCAGTGAAAGCAGGCACAGCTCACTGACGTACTTCAATAGCCTGGGTATTCATTTACAATAAAGCACCAACTGCATTGCTTGAGATGTCTCTTCCTCACTCTCCTACACCAGCCACTGAGCAGAGTCAAGAGATAAGGAGGCCTGGAAGATTGTCAACAAGTTAATACCCCTGCCAGACAAGGTCAGCTTAGTACAGCCACAGACTAGGCCATGGCAATGTGTGCCAGATAACATGCAGCCAACACATGACCAACCAGGCTACGCTCCCTCCTGACCTGAACGAAAATAAACCTGGGAAATGTGTTTATTAGAGTACACCTCACAGAGACACAGTCTTTGTTTTCCTTGAACTTTGACAGTACTCTGAAGACACACAGGATTTTTTTTTTTTTTTTTTAATTTAAGCCTTTCATCCCTATACAAGACATTCTTATTTGTCCTAATCCTAACCAGAATCAATTTTACTGGCCAAGTATGTGTGCACTTGCAAGAAATTTGACTCGTTTTTACATTGCTCCAGGGATTATGTTTTTCTGTGGGCTGATGCTGAATTTAGCATGGCAGCTGTTCCCTAATCAGAAAGATTTTTTTTGCTGATTTCAAAAGGATTTTTCCATTGGAGCTTGGATTATTGCTGAGAAGCTCTGTGGCAAATAAATGTTTATGCTACTTATACATTTTGGTCAGCAAAATAATCTTCACAAATGAACCCCTCTTAAATTATTTTCTAAGCTTAAATGCGATCACCAGAAGTAAAAAGCTAACTTTAGGCTGTTACCACCATGTCAAGACTGTCATATTTTATGTTGTAGAACAAATTGTGAAAATCACTGAAGCTTGCATTAACCACGGACTTTATTTCAGGCATCTAACCAAAAATCCAGTCAAAAGAAACATTGACTTTGACATGAGGGAACCAGAAACGCTACACAGTAACTAATTTCTGGGTTTTAGGCACGGAAACTATGAAAGAAGGAAAGGTCAAATGTCAGTGACAGCGTTCGAGGAGCCAAACGTTTGTGTCACTTCTAATGGAGTCAATGTGACGGGCACTGCAAACCACACTTTAACCCATCACATCTTTGCTGTTTCAATTTGACTGAAAAATCCTTCCACCAAATTAAAAAACACACATTACATTATGTTGACAGACATTTTTTTTTAAATCTAAATCATCGCGTTTGTTTTCCATGTTAATGGTCTTCAAACAGATCATGGCTCCGTCCAGCAGAGGCTGAGATGCAGCTGCTAGACAGAGCTATGATCTGTTTGGACACCAACAACAAGGAAAACGAACACGAATATTTCGATAAAAAACATCCGTCAATATAACATAATGTGTGTTTTTTAATCTGGTGGAAGGACTTTTCCGTCAAAGTTTAAACAGTAATGATATGAAACTGTGGTGATATCAGGCTCCTCTACTGTGGAACCATCTTCCTGTTTCAGTCCGGGAAGCAGACATAGAGAGCTAGAGTGAGCTAGTTTTTGACCACATCATAATGATGTCCAGTGGTCCAGTATCAATCCATTCTGTTATCAGCCCTTCCAATATTTTCAGCTAAATTGCCGGACGGACATGTTGACATGTTGCCAAGCAAGGATGGGACACTAAAAACTCAAAGTACACGTCAAATACAATTTCCCCAAAAATGGTTTCTGTCATTTTAGGTAGTTATAATCACGCTGATGGATGTTCAATTGTTCATTTTCTCCGATTAGTTTGGTTTTAATTCGTTATTTGATGCTATTAACACAGTCTGACCACCCGAGCTTTTATTTTGGTACTTCCGGAGACCGGCAGTGTGCATTTGCATATTAGCTAAATATTTAGTTTCACCAAGCATGTTTAGATTTAGATTTAAAATTTAGATTTAACGTTTAGATTTAGATTTAACATTTAGATTTAGATCTAACATTTAACATTAGATTTAGATTTAACATTTAGATTTATTATTTAACATTTAGATTTAGATTTAACATTTAGATTTATCATTTAACATTTAGATTTAAATCTAACATTTAGATTTAGATTTAACATTTAGATTTAGATCTCACATTTAACAATTAGATTTAGATCTAACATTTAACATTTAGATTTAACATTTAGATTTATAATTTAACATTTAGATTTAGATCTAACATTTAACATTTAGATTTAGATCTAACATTTAACATTTAGATTTATAATTTAACATTTAGATTTAGATTTAACATTTATATTCATTATTTAACATTTAGATTTAGATCTAACATTTAACATTTAGATTTATAATTTAACATTTAGATTTAGATCTAACATTTAACATTTAGATTTAGATTTAACGTTTAGATTTAGATCTAACATTTAGGTTTAACATTTAATGTCTAGATTTAGCCTAACTGTGACATTATATTTAAAATTTTTCAAATATTGCCGTAAATGTGGTAAAAGTGACTTAAAAAAATTCACACCACTGTGGTGTGAATTTGCCAAGCTAAATGTGGCAAAATGTTGCTGTTAATTTCAGTGCGAGCCACTTTACAAACGGCATCCCATACACATACTGCTCTGTTCTCCTCTTGTCCTGTATCAATCCATTCTGTTATCATCTTCTGCATCCATGTGTTGACAATGTTTCTGAAGAAGAAGGCGTTTGTTGTGCTCCAGCAACAGGGCAACAAAGCCGAGTAATCCAATTTATCACGTGTAAGCAGATGACCAAGTGTGATATGATTAACCCTTTGCGTCTCTGTGGGCTTTTATCTACTGTCCCTCATGGTAGAAAACTTTATAATAGATGTTTGTAATGAACATTTAGCAGGTTGGCTTAAGGCTAACTGGAACACAAAGGCTACTCTAAGTCGGTCACCAAGTCACCTGTGTAACTTATCGTTTCGCTTTGTGAATAGAGACGCACTTTAAGTGCACTGATGGTGCTTGGTGGAAAATTAATTTGAAGAAAATATGAAATGCTGGCTGTAATGTCTCAGCTAATTGTTAACACAGACTTCGGCATCTTTGATAAAATTTCAAACATTACGAAGGCTCGGGTGACAATGATAAAATGTTCGTACACAGTGGTGGTCGGAAGCAGTGCGCAATTACTGAATAAGAGCAAACACCATTGAATAATAAAAAGTATTGCTAAGTGGATCAGGTAAGTGCCGAATTTACCACTTAACCTAAGTTAATCATTTCAAAGTTCAGTTTTATTCTGTCTCTGCCCAGATGTCAGGAAAAGAGACGATCTTTATTAAAACGCTAGATATTTCAATGAAGTTCCCCCCTGAAAATGCAAGCTGTCCGGCTGATAAGAATAAAACAACTCAGTCATCAATGAACCCCTGTCGCGAGCTCAAGTGGCCCACTAAGATAGATGCTCTCCTATCTTAGGGAGAGAAGGACTAGGAATTGAAACACCAGGTATTTGCGAGTGGGGTTTGGCGTTACGTGCTCTCCATACAGGAGAGCGGCACACTGTACTGTGGACCCATACTACCTGTTGCTCATTTCTCTTCATGACGTCACCATATCTTACATTTCCCGTCCGTGTAAAACAGTGAGGTTGTAAATAACACAGGCTAATTCATATCGGCAGTGTAAGAACTTACCCAGCTTGCGACGGAAAAGGCCCCCAGAACAGCTCCCATGTCTTTACAGTTTCCGTACAGGAGCGGTCAGTCCGTAAATCCGTGGTCTTCCTCCCGTTACTTCTGCTCTGTCCCTCCAGGGTGGACTTCAGACACTCACCAGGTAGATACACTGTGAGGCAGCAGGACAGGACACGAAATGACAAAACAGCTCGGTGTGCACTGTGAATCCTGAATACTAGTGCTCAGTGTGGCTGGCTTATGCTTGTGTGGTAGGCTACAGTTATTATTATTTTCCGCTCAGTGCGTCTGTAAGGGCGTCATGCTGGGTTACGTCACCACGACGCTGACCTGTTGAGTATATGGGACTGTTACTGATCATGAAGTGGAGAAGACATTATAAGCACGATACTGGGTAACACTCAAGAATACAGCGCGCCACTTACAGTGTAATTACCCGGCACTTACTAGTTAGGGACTGTTCCTTATTAATGAGAGGGAAAAAAAGGAGAGACATCAAATAATTTGTAGGCACTGGGGAGGGACTTGCGTTTTTTATTTTGGCTTAGGGGAGGGGCATGCAACTTTAAATGGTTGTATTTTGTATTTATTTTATGATTTTTAAAGAAAACATGGATTGGATTTTCAAATTTCCGACGGTCCTTGGACACATTATGTGGGATAAACTTCTGTCAAAAAAACTGAACTTAAAATGTTGATATATCTTTAATATAACTTTATTCTATATTCAAAAAATAATAGGCTAATGAAAAATAAACTGCTAACACAAACTAAATAGCATGCATGACAAGAGAGAAAAACCAAGACTTTATTCAACTTCAGAATTTCATTTTTAACTTTTAACTTTCAAACATCAAAGACTGCCTTTTAAAAATCTCATAACTAATTTATGGTGGAGGGAGGGTCATGCATTTTCCACCACTCACTCAGGGAGGTTCAAGGGAAAATATTTTTTAGCTCTGGGTGGGTCAAAATAAAACAAACAAACAAACAAACAAACAAACAAAACCAAAACATATTAACCTCACAGGTACCACAGGACAAGGGAGTAACAGCTGGGAATTGTAGAGACTGACTTATACTGTAAGTATTTTGTAAGTTCTGGGTAGCTACGGGATATTTTAGAGGAAAGGAGACATGACTTATACTTTAAGTAGGCTATTTTGTAAGTACTGGGTACTTAAGGAGTATTTTAAAAGGAAAAGATCAATTACTCATACTGTAACTATTTTATAAAGTCGGGGTGCAGGCTGGTTGATTTTTGTGCTTTTTTTAACGTTCTTCATTGTGCACAGCTTCATTTACAGAAACAAAAACACATAGCCAACAACAAAAACAAACAAACAAAAACCCAAAACAAAATAAGAAGACAAAAAACAAAACAAAAAAACCCCAAGGGTTTTCTTTTATTCATCATATTCTTATCATTTAATATGCTAACTTAAAGGTCTTAATAGCTTTTTTGCTCTGAACATTAGATAACATGATGCTGTATTGCTGAAATTAATTAATTAAGTGTAGGAAAGTCAGTTTTGCTTCTGACCATTTTTCCTTATGAGTATTTCCAAATATAACATAGAAGTGTATGATATACTATTTGTTGACTCAAAAATAGCATCACAACAAACATATTTATTTCAACATTTATCTTAACTTTCCAATTTAGAAAGTTGTTAACATCAATCCAAAAACATTTGGGTGTGTACACAGTGGAAAAACAAATGAGAAATACTCTCTTTATCCAGTCCACAGAAGTTACACCATAATCAATATTCAGCTTCAATATTTCTAACACAAGCTTTACCGCGTAAATTCTATGCAATATCTTAAAAGATACTTCCTTGCACTTGTTATTTATCAGTATTTATCACGCAAGGAATACCAGAAACATCTAAAAGATGGGACAGAGACATAACTTGGTGTGTTCCAGATGTGTTTTGGCTGGTTGATATACTGTAGTATCCACTGTTTCCTGCTCTGCACCACGCTCATATGGCAGTTACGATATCCGGACAGCGTGGAAGCATAGCGCCCACCCTAAAGTCCCACTCCTGTCTTGGCTCAGCCACCTCCATGTTGAGAACCATGTCCAGACAACTCATACATAGAGTTCCTTCAACTACTACCCAAAGAAGCTAAAGAAAAACAGAAATTCTTCTTTCCTGTCAGGATTATGTTATGCAGTTCTTGATGGCGCTAGGAGCACCAGCAGGAAACATATTGCTGGGTTTTCCTGGGTTTTTGCTCCTTCACACTCCTCACCACAGTAAGTGGCCCTGCCAACCTGCAGGGTTGCCACACCAGCAGATTGGCCTCTGATCATATGGTCAGGTAACAAGAGCTTCATACTTGTAGGCTATTTTGGGTTTCTATTAGAATACGTTTACATGCTTTAATTATAAAAAAATCACACTTTATTTTCTCCATACTGTCTGTGATGGAACACCTATACTCATCCTCTGTCTGAAACACTCTATTTTAGCACCTGTCTCTTCAAGCTCCCCTCCCAAAAAAGCCCACTCTACTCTGATTGATCAGGGTATCTGTGTCTTCTGCTAGGTTATTCAAAGGAGCCTGGGACAAGCTCTTTGACCCCATGGGAGTTCTGGGGTATGACATGCGCAATATACCTGGAACTGCGATGTTGGAGAGTTACAGTAGACAGATGGTGTCCGCTCGCATGCTTCTGTAGGTGCACTCTTTTTAGCCTCCTTGGTCTGTTATTCAGGATCTTTTCAGTAGTTGCAAAATTGCAATTCTCACCCATATCCTTCTAAATATATTTCGGACTGTGGATGCCTCAGTGAAATAAATCATTCATCTCTGTTCTATGATAATGTGCCAGCCATTGAGCCTCCTAGAAAGTGCAGACCAGATTTTACCGTGCATGTGTTTTACCCCAGTGATATGATGCAATATGACACCGTGACTTCTTTTCTTTTTAATCTCTTTGGTCCTCCGTATCTTGGCGATTTATAATAATAACTAGATACTGGATGCCCAGATGGGACCTATTCATTCCAATGGAGTTGCCTGCCTGGCACATGAGCCAAAAAAGTTGCTAGCCTCTTGGTTTACTTCTGTGGTATGCGGCCAACTGAATATGTGCAGCAGTGTTTCTCCTGCTGGCCCCACCCATGAGTTCATGCTGAGCTCATACACCTTACATTGTGATGACATCATAGATATTTAAAATGCTTTTGTTGGCTTGAGAAAAGTTTTACACATATAAAACCTCCATGGATCAAAAGGTCATAACTGACCTTGTTTGCAATTCGAGGTGTCCTTTTTTTACTGTAATACCGCAAGTGGCCACTGGGAAAAATTGCCTACAAGACTGATCAGTGCTCCTGGGGGTCTGGTATTGCTGCACTGTGGCTGCTAGATGCAGCTGGGGAAATGACTGTTGCACAGTAAAGCGACATTTTCTACCATGAAAAATCCTGAATAAAGGCTTCTCAATACAACTGGACATGCTCCAACAGGAATCAATCAATCAATCAATCAATTTTATTTATAAAGCCCAATATCACAAATCACAATTTGCCTCACAGGGCTTTACAGCATACGACATCCCTCTGTCCTTATGACCCTCGCAGCGGATAAGGAAAAACTCCCCAAAACTGGAAAGAAACAACATCAATGAAGAATTACATGTTTCCCTGATGTTTGCATGAAGCTACATGTAATAGTGTAGGCTATATAAACACTTTAAACGACATGCTTGGAGCAGTTGACCATATAAAGAAATTTATCACGGGCCGATGTCAGCTTGTCTCAAAAGTAGAAAAAACTTTTGAATTCATAACGGTTTGAAGCCTGATGTTTTCCACACAGGGATTACCTTTACATATGTTTACCTCATTATTTGAAACCTCATAATAGGTTCAGGGTGTTGATAGGCAGGCACTAGCTAGCGCTAGCATAGCTAGCTAGTTGAAATGTTGGCTACTCCCTCTACTGTGAAGTGATTGGCTGCATTAAAAGCTGATAAGTATTTGTCTGACAGGGGACTTTGGGCCCCTGATTGGCCACATTAAAAAAAATTATTGACAGAAATTCTGCCCTTTTGAGCTTGCACATGCGCACTTCTAAAACGGTGGCTCTCCAGCTCTGCAGGGGGATGATAATGACTTTTTCTTCTATGACATGTTAAATGTCTGCTGTGAAAAAGGTTTATTGATCAGTTTCTCGTGGGCGGCCATACTACTGTAAGTTGATTTACAGTAGAGAAGACTGTTTTTCCACAGTGCTTTACTATTTACAGTAACACATTCTGTGCGTTGTCCACAGTATCTTACTGTACATATTACAGCAAACTACTGTTTAGATTACAAAAACTGGTAACAGTGTAATTTTTCAAAGATCATTCAAAGAAAATTCTGTAATCAGTTTTTGAGTTATTTATTATGTGCATGTTCTCATGGGCAAGAGGGTGTTATGTCACCTGCAGTTTAAACTGTGTCCCTGGTACATTCAAACTATTATTACTACTGCAGTCTCTTTTGCTCCTTCCTGAGAGGCACCTCAGTGCAGCGGATTGATGGTCAGAAAGTTCCTTACGCTGTCAAAGGCAGTCAGTGGGTCGGCTTTGATGACCAGAGGAGCTATGATGCCAAGGTTCAGTACATGACTGTTGTGGAAAAACGCAGATATTTCAACAAGTCTCTCTACATGTGAGTTTTATTGTGTAACGTCTGACTGTCTCACAGGTGGACTATCTGAAGAGCAAGCGAATGGGAGGAGCTGCTGTGTGGACTCTGGATATGGATGACTTTTCTGGACAGTTCTGTGAACAGGGCAAATATCCACTGATATCACAATTAAAACATAAACTCAGTGAAGGTGAGGCACTTTAATCACCGTGTTACCCCACAGACTGATCTATTATTAGGGCTGGTAATCGCCAGAGAATCCCCAATAAGATATTATCACAATACTTAGGTCATGACACACAATATTATTGTGATATTGCGATATGCCGAGTATTGCGATAAAATATATTGCAATTTATTACCTTTTTTCCAACTGTAAATTATTTCCCCAAAGGAAAACTTTGTCAACATCAGTTTTACCTCATAAGATAAAGTTTTCAGTCTGTTCATGTGATTTTCATTGCAGTAAAATGTGATGCAAACACCATCATAAAACATTAGTCATAAATGCTGCATATACCTGACAAACTGAAATGTTGGTAGGTTCAACTCCCTCCGCGCAGCCATATTAAGCATTTACAATACAATACAATATCACCATGCATAATGTCGCGATACTATGCTGTATTGATTTTTTCCCCCACCCCTGGCGTCTACAGTGTTGCAGTCAGGGGTGAAACGTTCTTCTTTATTTTGTAATTTACTTAAGAAGACTGTATTTTTACATAAAAAGCTTGGCTGCGGGTGCCCTGATAGGTCACCGGGTAGAATGCGTACCATTAAGGCTGAGTACTTAACCTAGCGACACAGGTTCCACTCCGGCCCAGGCCCTTTGTTGCACATCATCTCCTGTATCTCCCTTGCCTTTCCTGTCTCTCTCCATTAAAAAAAAGCAGAAATGCAAAAGAAAAAGAAAAAGAAAAAGCTTGACTGCTGCAGCTTTGATTTTTCCTCTGTGTTATGTGTCACACCTTTTTTTTTAAGTCTATCTAACTCATCTCCTGGGCATGTAGCATGTGTTGCCTGGTAGACCCAGTACTGGTGCTGTCGAGAGCAGAGCCATCAGTCTCTTCCTGCATCCAGTCCAGCATATAGAGCCGCAGCATCAGGGTGAAACCTGGGAGAGCAGACAAGAACCAAGGTTCAATTATCCATTTATTTTTTCTATTAAATTTTTTTCAGGATCACTGGTTGCAGTCTAACTTAAAGGGACAGTTCACCCTAAAATGAAAAATACACATTTTAAGGCTTACCTGTGGTGCTATTCATCAATCTAGATTGTTTCAGTTTCAGTGTGGTGCTCAAAAATGTTGAAAAACTCAACAGCAATGTCCAGAAATCATGACCCGGTTACTCAAAATAATCCACAGACCTTGTTGTGAGCAGTTTCATCTAGGAACTATTTTCTTTCTATCAAACCACACCTGACAACAGTATCACCATGCAAAAGTATCTGCTCATGGACAAGAGGCTCGTGCTCATGACATCACAGGATGTAGACATTAATGGCTGCCTCCTCAGCTGAGCTGTAATGTTAGCTAGCTCAGTGGTGCTAGGTGAACATGAAATAGAGAGCTGAATGTCTAATTGTATAGAGAGATGTACTGATCTTCTCCTCTACATTGTAAAAAGAAAGCAAAGAAGTGTATTTTTCCGAAAATGCCTTAAAAATTTCAATACGTTTAGTGTAATATTTTTTGTGTATAATGTCAGCTCATAATACATCATACACCTTCTTTAAAATTCAAATGGAACAACTGTGAATGCAATGCATATTGTGTATGCATATTGTCACTTTTTGCGACCATGGAGCACCAGTGTGACTTGCAAATACTATTAATATGAACTGGAAAAATGTGTTTCCAGCTCACAGTGAATAGATCCTCATGTTTAAAGGCACAGCAGTAACAGTTTAACTTTGTGCTAACTGCTAACAACAACTGCTGACCGGAAGTTTCAAGTACACAGCGAAAACCTCATCACAGCTGGGTGCTTCGAAATAAAAGCACCAGTGGTTCTACTTTGAATTATTTGATTATAACAATACGTAATTTCACTTTATTTCAACAGTGCTTACTTTAACTTTATTGTAACAGTACTATAAGTAGCTACTTTGGCAGTAGCTATGTTTTAACTTTATTGTAACTGCAGTTCATTTAATAATTTTGTATTTTAGTAGTTAACAGTACTTCAAAGAACATTTCAAAATATTGTGGTATATTTTGTGTGTTGCGATATAGCCTGAAAATATTGCAATATTATTTTTAAGCCATATCACCTAGGCCTATATGTAAGCCTAACCAGTTACACTGTTAAACTGTAACATTTTAGCGAGTTGGCACAGGAAATTCTCTTACTGAACTATGAATATGAAGCAAAAATGGGGTCAATATGTGGAAACAGCTTTTCTCCTGATAGGCACCAGTAACAGCATGTCTGGATTTAGATCAGTATATTTGCCTAAGTTACAAATATGTGTCAGGTAAGATAATATAATGCCTGAAAATGTAAGTCTCTGTCCTGTTGAGATAGATCTCTCTAGTATGCTCTCTTATAAATGAGACAAAAACAATATGTAACAGTGCACACAAGATGATAGAAGCTGATAGCCAAGTTCCTCATACTTGCAGTATAACAACATCTCTGACAGAAGTCTATATTTGTTTACTTGGCACAGTGCACTCTAAACACAGACCTTGAAAAGAGTTGAAGATGCAGGAATGGAAGAAAACAGGGCCAAAGTCCAGGAAGGTCAGACCCCAAGTTGTCCCAAAAAGGCATATGAGGCCCCACAAGCTGAGAAAAGCCGAACGGTTCTGCCTCCATTCATCCCTGGTGCGGATCTCCCTGTTGACCAGGAAGAGCATCACGATTCCCGAGAACACCAGGATGGCCAGGATTGTCAAATTGGTGAAACAGTGGGCCAGCAAGGCCTTGTGGGTCTGTTTCATCCAGCACCTGGAAACACCAAATTCACTCAGAGAAGGAAAAGCAAATAATCACAAAGAGGACGATTTAAATGTCAGAATAAGGTTTCAATTAATTCAGCTTTGTCTAAAACATTTATTCCAACATCCTACCATCACCTATCGTCCAGGATAAGTGGTTAGGGATGTTTGTTGTCTAGAGAGTTCATATAGATGGAGAGGAGGGGCTTCAGGGTGGTTGTGCTGGCCTGGAACCAGCTTGTGGTGTACTGGGCCAGTTAAGAGAAGAAAAAGCTGGGCAGCTTCAAGGGAAAGGTAATGTTGGATGTTTCTTAAGTTTGTAATGCTGATTTTTAGAGTGTTGGATATCTTTTTGAGGTGTTTCTTAAAAGTTCTCGCTGGATCCAGACTAACTTCAAAGTATTAAATTTGATTGGGCATTGCATTTTTTTGCCTTAAATGTGAACCTTGGGATAGGATTGGATATTTAGTCTGATGGGAAAAAAAACAACAACAAAACACAGCGACATTTTTTATTCCTGTTTAGGGTGAGGCAGGAGTAAGTGAATGGAGCAAGAAAGTAGCAGAAGGGCCTGCTACTTTCTTGCTCCATTCACTTACTGGCATTTGAAAAAAAAGGTAAAATTAGAGAGTTTGGAGAAAAGTGCGATGGTTGGCAGTGTCAAATACCCTCTTAACATGGATGTGATGGTTTCTAGATAGCAGCAAGTCGTCTCTGTTGAGTGATTTGTTCTGAACCCAAACTGCACAGGATAGAGTGACATCACCAGTATTTGGGTATGCAGTTAGTTGCTCCTGCACCTTTTCAGCAACTTTAAAGATGACTGGTAATCTACTTACTGGTTTGCAGTTATTTCGTTTATGCAGGTTTCCAGCTACTGTGTTTGCTTTAATTTTTAAATAACAAAGGCACTACTGCATATGTTTCTCCAGAGAAAAAAAAATCAAATCTAATAAAATAATGTTGCTTACATCAGATTCAGATTGGAGGCATCTTCGTTTGGCCCAACCTCTTTGACTCCATAAATGTCACCGACTCTAGCCAGGATGATTATAGGAGCAACAGGGAGACCTGAAAAAAGTATTTGTTTAATGGTCATACATTAATATCAAATTTACCCTTATGTGCCATATAGTACATTTGTAGAAATATTACTTTAAACATGCTCACCAAAGCCGACCAGGTTCTCTATGTAGGGCTTATGGGAGGGGTTGAAACCCACGTAGATCAAGCGGAATGTGTGGAAAACTTCTATTCCCATCCAGGTGAAGGAGCTGAGTAGGGTGTAGTGGAGACCTGCCCCCACCCAGGTGCACGCACTCTCCCCCATGTTGGCCACATCCCCAGTAAAGAAGAAGAGCAGATTGAGGAAGGCGAGAGACACAGCTAAGCCCAGTTGGATGGATATGGACTGCTCCCTAGATCGCCTGGTGAAGGGAGAGTGGAATGAAAATGAGTAGCTAGGTTAGTTAATTCCTAATAATCTATCTTTTTTGACAAATAAAGATAAAGATATATAAAATATATCTTTTGTGGAGAGTGCTTCTTTAACCACCAGAAAACCCGAGGTTGGGCGCTGGGCACTACTCTTGTGCCTACTCTGAGCCAACTTTCAAAAGCACTGAGGCAAGTTGCGCCTGACGTTGCTACGCGACCATAACCATCCCCATATCATATCCCACTCACTAGAAATCCTGAGTGCAGAGCTGATCTTCTTCCACACGTTGTTTCTTCAGTGTGTATTAGGTCTAAAATATTTACCGTGGAACAGATGTAAATCTCTGGGTAGCCCTGCACTAAAATGATCAACTTTTCCTCCATATTTATCACAGACTGATATTTATGGAAGAAGGGAAAGGTATCTGTGGTCGGTTGTTCCCCGTCACATGACGTGGTGTGTGCTGCTGCATTCCAAAAGTTGAACTCTGTTTATCTCAGGGTGCAGCTATCACGCCCTGAAGAAACGGTGCTTGGAAATGCTTGCATGTTGCAGCAGCATCGCTCTCACTTTGGAGCACCTTTTGTCTGAAAACAATGAAAAACTGGCACAAAAAAAAACTGACATTGACTTTAAAATACTTGATGCCTTTCCCCGCAAACCCAAAGATTAAAAAGTATTTTAAAGTTATTTTAAAAGTGTGCCATGAATAAGTTAATTTCCCTTCAGTTCCTTGATTAACTAACATTAATGTTATTTGTTCTCAGCAAGTCAACACTTTTTTCCTCAGATCCACTTTGTTTGAACCAATCTAACATCTAACATCCAATCAAGTTGCAGGAGAGAACCGTGAAGAACAAACGTTAGTTTAGTGAGTTCCTGGGTAGGAAAAAATGACACCTAAGATCATTTCGTTAAAGCTGCAGTAGATAGAAAGCCTGAAAACGGTTGATTTTTGAGTCTCATCTGAGTTAGGTTTCGTTCGTCTCTGCCCTGAGCCCCTCCTACCAGATGAGCACGCGAGTATTTTAACCTACTTGGTTCCATTTCTCCTTCTCTGGGAGCCTTGGCTCTCCCTCACCACGCAGCAGCCCACCCCATCCCTCCCTCGCGGCCCCGCACATACTCCCGAGCCTCGGCTCTCCCTCACCGCGCAGCAGCCCGCCCTACACATACCCCGGAGGCTCGGCTCTCCCTCTCCGCGAAGAGCCCTCAGCTCCACTCCCACGGCTGACACTCGCGCCCTCTGGCCGGGCCCAGACCCACCTCACCCTTCCCCTCCCTCCGGGGCTCCGGGAAACCGAGTTCTGTCTTCCTTTTTTTGGGTTGTTTAGCCGTGTAGACAGTTGCTGTGCTGGAATAGCTATTTTACCTGGTGCACTGTTCGCCATTGCCGCTTGCTTTCTCCTTCTGCCGGCGGCACGGGAACGCGCATATGCAGTAGAATAGCCAATAGGAACGCAGTGGTCTGAGCTGACCTTTGATTGGTTGATGCACATCGGCACGATACTGATTCTTTAGAGGCTGAACACAGAGCCATGGTGAGGTGCAGAAACCTATTGTTTGTCTCAGACCACTTGATTTACATTATGCTCAGAGGATATTATAAAATTTTTACTCAATTATACCAAAACAGTGTTGCCTACTGGAGCTTTAATGTACTAAAACTATATGCTGGTAAACAAAAAAACAAATTGCAGTTTGCAAAATGTATGAGTTGAACAACTTTCAACTTTATTCCACATTTGAGGTCGAGTCAAGTCGAGGCTAACATAGTGAGCGAGCTAATGCTTAGCTAACATTAGCTGAACAGCTAAGGAAGTTTTTGGCAAACTTGTTTTAACAAATAGATGCAAATTTTAAAAAGGATTAATGATTTTTGTGAATTTAATATTGGCATAATATTTGTGGAAGAGCGTATTATGACTTGTTTAAGACTCAAAACTCAAAGTTTTAGATTTGGGACTTGCCTTTCTTGACTTAGGGCTTTGACTTGGGACTTAAGGTGCTGACACACCAAACCGACATCAAAGAACTAGTGGCGACGAAAGCCAACTGTTGCGTCGTCTACATTGCCTCACATTGCCCTGTGTCAGTTGCATTTGAACACACTACAAAGACTACATCCGGCGGCCAAGTAGCACGTACGTTTTGCGCCTGCGTGAGAGGAAATAACGCAAAAAGGGAAACTGGAAGTCCGAAGAATGCATGAGATAAACAAAGTAGCGGAGTGAGAGAGTGGTACATCCTGTCAGCCGAAGGGTTTCCTAACTGTGCAGCCGAGCACCGCAGCACCTCCACGGACTATTACATCCAGACGGTCCCGGTGTTTCCTCCGCAGGCTCTATTTAACTCAGCTTCACTCAGCTGCCTGACAAACCCGCTGCTTCTTCCCACTTTGACCTGAGTAATACACCGGGACTCGGTGCTCCAGTTGGATCCAAACGGAGAGCCGGTCATGCTGTGGCTATTCAGGTTAAAGTGGGAAGAAGGAGCGGATCTGTCTGGCAGCTGAGTGAAGTGGAGCCTGGTTAGCCCCGGTTTCACTACAGGCAGATTCACGCCCTACAGGGGCGAGGTAATAAAACCTAAACAGCCAATCAGATTGACCTCTCTCACCAACAAGCTCCGCCGCCGATTCAACATGCTCAATCGACCGAAAAGCCGCCGCCGCAGAAGTGCAGACGGTGCAGGACACACCGCAAAAACTAGGGTGACAGACGCTCACCGACGGCCCGACTTTGGTTGACGGCCAACTGTCGGCTTGGTGTGTCAGGGCCTTTAAATGTAAAGACTTGACACTTACTTGTGACTTCAAAACAATGACTTTGTCCCACTTCTGCTTTGTTGTGATAGTTTCTGACTAACATATCATACAGCTCAGGATAGACAATAGCTAAAGGAACAGCAGTGACGACACCAGTACCTCTCTGAAAAGTTCAAATACAGTCAGAGCCTCTGAAAAAAGATGCTGGGCGCAATACTTTTTCTCTAGGTGGCTGCATGTGGCCACATACACTCTCTCATCATTGAGAACAATTGAAAAAAGAAGATGGCGCATAGAAAAAAACCTGTGGACACAGGCCCTCACCTCTTTCTGCAGAGAAAAATGATGAATGTGACACAACTGATCACAGACATGGCACAGCCCAAAGATGTAATGATGGTCTGGGCCAGGAGGGGGCGCACTGGGCGAGGCTTCATTTGCAGTCAGAGGACATGTTTTGTAGGTTGGTAACAATGCTCGGTACGTACATTTTTTCTGCATCATGTTACTTTTTGTCTTAATTATTTGTTTGTGTCTAGTGTAAAAATTCGCAGTGTCTGCTGCATGACTCACCCCAAGTACAGTGAAGTAACCCAGATGGTTACAGAGGCACTCGGTTTGATTTGCTCCTTTCTGTTGGGTCTTGCATCCATCCACCAACCAAGTGACCTGCAACGGAGCTGCACAAAGACAAATACAGATTTAAACATAGTTAAATACCTTCTGTGGGAGGTAGGGTAAATAAATGGGGAAATAGACATATATGTTGAACAAATATTATTTATAAGGTTGGCTGTAAGGGGTTCAAACCTTTCCCGGTGTCCCAAGAAACACATTTCCTGGAATACATCTTCTGAAATAAAAAGGGAGAGAAAGATACATGAGCTGTGATCGCTTCCCATTAAGATCCTGTTCATTTTCAGTCATATTTACATTTCAAGGTAAACACTGCGATTCTTCACCTTCGATTCTGTCATGATTGAAAGACCTGCCACTGCTATATTCACATTATCCCTAAAGGCTCAGTCTGGGATATAATGTCAGAAATGGTTTGCAATATTCACAGCCATGTTTCCATTAGTGTACAATCACCTGAAACTAAAAATTGCTGTGTTTTTGTTACCTTAGAACGAGCTGTCTACATAAGGAGCAGGTGCTTCCCCACGGAAACCACCATGTTGTTTCTACAGTAGCCCAGAATGGATAAAAAAGACGCTGGCTATGGCAAGCCTTTTTAACAGCATTTAACAGCTTGACTGGATATATTTTGCAAATATCCATAGTTAAATTCTTCGTCCTCAAAATGAACATTTCAGATTTCCACAATGTTATTCCTTCTGGGACAAATGATGATGGTGTGACACTAAATGGTTGGTTAATGTGCATGCATGCATTGCATAGAGGAAGCAACAGCATCATCTATTTTTGCAAGACGTGAGGTAAGAAACCTTTGAGTGGTTTCTGTGTGTTCTGTGGGTACTGTGTGCCTGAGAGGCAGACAGCTTGAGGCAGACGTCATGGAACTGAAAAATACGTCTTGTTTTTTCATTAGCATCCGCGGCAAACCCAAACCCAACCAAAAATTGGTGAAAAATATCAAACTATACACTTCATAAGACCAATATATATGCACCATTACCCACAGTTAAACAGTGAGCAAGACTTAATTAGTTCACCAAAATAATTAAATTCACTGCATGTAACATCAAATACTATGTTTATGTGTTCATCAGATCAACAATAAAATTTGAAAGTACAGATTCAGACAACATAAAGTGGACATTGATCACACTGATCAGGGCACAAAAAAACATACAAACTTACAGGTATGACATTGTGGTGAAAGACAATCCTAATTGGCTCAGACAGATCAGTGATGACCTTGTTCTCTGCAGTGATTCCCACCACATCCACAAGAATCCTGTGACCCTTCTGGAAAACACACACACACACACACACACACACACACACACTCCTGTCCACTGATATAATGCAGCCTACATTTTTATACATGGCATGCCAGTGGAATTTGGGAATTTGTGTATTATTTTGAAGTCTAGGCTTTGATCAAGAAAAATGGCAGACAGGAAGCATATGCATGGAGTCATGCTGACATCTCTTCTCAGCTGCCTGTGTTACGGTAATTGAGAAGAAACAGAACCTTACCGGGCACAGGAATTTGTTTTTGAAGAAAGTGCAGACGACTTTGCTGGTCTTTTTTGAAGCTTGTTTCAGAGCATGGGGGATATAGACAGTGGTAGTGGACTCTGTAGATGCACCTTTAGAGGCCTGGAAAACAGAATATACACCGAAGAAGGATCACTGCACAGTTAGAGATGGCATAACAGCATTTGAGTCAATTCACTTTCAAGTCGATACATAAAAATTCATCACCATGCCACCTTTTGGAAGAAAACAATCTGGTGTTCAACATAGACGGCAACAGAATACACATACCTAATTTCTACTTAAAACAAATTTCTACTTCCTACTTTAAATTAATGACGCTATGCCAAAGAGTTGCTGTGTTGTTGAGTGCACCAACAGTAAATCCAAAAACCCCACATTTCTCGCATTTGTTTCCCTTCCATGTCATACAATAGATATAGACCAGACAGGCATTGCATCATCACCAGCTCTGTGTCCCCTTTTGGGGGAAAGAAACGCTCTGTCACATCAGGAGAGAAACGGGAAAATGCCGAAAAGTGGTTGTGTAGCTGGTTAACCAAGGCTTTCACATTGAATATTCAGTCCATTCTCATTCCAAAGTTGTCGAATACCCCCTGGTTTGTCAGTGATTTCGGCGTTAGACACAAACGCCAAAAGCCACCTTTCATGGAAGTATTAAATGCCAAGTGGGTGGCGTCAGTTTGTAATGTGGCCAGATGTAACCTTTTGCGGCAGTGTGATACACTGCTGGATGGTGTCAGGTTGAAACAATGCCAGTAACAACATAATATAAGGAGCTAGAGAGTCTGTATAGGGTGGGCTGGAGGGGAGGTGGATGGGTCCAATAAACGCTGGACTTTCACTGTGAGCCTGGTGTTTGCCTCCTGTATGAATGTAGAGCCAAACCATGATGTTTTTTCTAAACCTAACCACATGCTTTTGTTGATGTCCTGGCATTGGTTCTGGTGTCCCAGGACGTCAACGGCAGACGCAGGAGGATACCTAGCGCGTAATATGTAGACATGAAAGGCCGCTGACATAATGGCGATATGTGATGACTTGGGATGAGAACGTGTTGGAATATTTACCGTCAGTGTTGTAAATCGCTAACATTAAATTATGCTAGTGACAGTTACCACTGATGGATAGCGAATGTTAGCTTGAGTGAAAAGCTGCTGCAGTAGCCTAAAGTCATTAATTGTAGCAGCACAAGACTGTCACCTCCGACTAAATCCTAGTTTGGATCAAACTGGCTATTAACGGATTTGTTATTTACAGACAACACGCCTAACAAATATCTATGGATGTCTAGATAAGCAACATCTGGCCACTGGACTGAAGGGACATGATGGCAGTCAACCCTAATTTATTAAGGTATTGTGAAGGCTCAGATTCAGGCAAGGTCACAAAGAAACTAGACTAAAAAACAAACATTGGTTTAACAATAAATAAATGCATACAGACGTGTCAAAATTACAAACAAAAAATGTCAAATTGCACTGACTAAAGGATTTGGCTTTCTTTCCCCAAAAAGGCACAAGCTTGACATTTTGCAAAGTACCAGTATGTGCTGACTGTATGCTGCTGTAATTACTGTATTTCCACATTTTGAAGCTGATACTCACAATAAAAATCCTTGTGTTAACGAATAAAGGGATTCTGTCCATAGAAATGTTATAGCACTACATTTTGAAGCCACATGTGTCACATAGAAAAAATCAGCGAGCCTCCGAGCCTCTTGATGTGCCACAGCTGAGCAGCAGCTGAGCCATACCTGAGCAGCACTGCTCATGCAGGCTGCTCTAATCTGTTTACACAGGCGCCGAAAAGAAAAACCCTCAACAAGTTCCAAGATGCACATGCACTACTCATGCATGCAGTGTGACCTGGGCCTTACACCTCAGATGGGATAACATGATCATACCTCTGCAATCTCTGACAGCCATCTCAAAGTATTGGTTGTTTTTTTAACCAAGCTCGTTGGTTGTTATGGTCTGGTTGTTATGTGTCACAGACATGTACAGCACAACAGGAACCAGAGCTCCGTGATGACATTTTAGAAAATTCTTATTTAACGTTAGTTAGGTATCTGTTAAATAAACAAAGCAATATTTACTAAATTACTTTCAAAAGAACCACTGTCGGCATTAAGCCACCAAGATAAGCCACTGAGACTAACCATAGACAGTCAATGCGACTAACTACTTCCGCTCTTACACCGGAAGATTTACCCATAATAATCATTTCTACAGTAGCGCCCTCAGGAATAAGGTGAATAGTAAGCCCCTGATTCAAAATTGACAGGCACAGCCACAGGAATGAAACAGTGTACTGAGTTAAGCTGCATTAAACTTGAGTGGAAACAAGTCAAATCGATGCCTTCCAATGCTTTCTGTCCAATTCTGGGGGGGAATAGATTTTTAGTGGAAAAATTGATATTAATGTGAGTTAATCTCTGAATCACTTAGTTACAGTGAACTTAACTGAGAGACTAAGTGCTTTACCGTCCACCCCTAACCAGGAATGCTTGCTTTCTATCCATTGCTGCCTCTGAAGAAGAAATTCTAATTTTTTTCATCCTTAGCAATATTGTTACAGCTTTGTTTTCCAACATAAAACTAATCTTACTTTTTGGTCCATGGTTCCAGCAAAACAGGCATGAGATCATAAATAACTGATGTGGTTTGTGTTAGCGTCTCACAGGAAATGTGCTTCATTTTCTAATATTCAGCTAAAATGCGACTAAGACGGAAGTGGTGTGATGTCAATCTTGCTGATGTGGTCTGTGAAGGCTACAGCGTATAGGTTAACACATGACAATTCAGTGTGAATTCTGAAGTTCAAAGTTTACTCAACCGAAGAAGCACTTAACAGCACTGAGACCGCCCTGATTAAAGTCACTAACAACGTGCTATCATCCTCGGACTACGGTTTGATCATGCTTCTTTATCCCAGCGCTGCTTTTGACACCATTAACCATTCCACACTCATCACATGCCTCAGATCCACCCTTGGCATCACTGGCACTGCCCTCTCCTGGTTCCAGTCCTACCTTTCTGACAGACATCAATTCATCTCTATCAACAACTACAAGTCATCCATAGTTCCTGTCACCCACACTGTCCCCGAGGTGCTTGGACCCTTTCTCTCCATCCTTTACATGCTACCCCTTGGATAGATCCTCTGCTTTCAGTTGCTGACCCCTCTCTCTGGAATTCACACCACATAAAAAATGCCCCCACACTGTCAGCATTCAAGAAGGCCCTCAAAACCCACCCCACCTCATATTGTGTGCTTGTCTTACAGGTGATGTGACACTGTAGCCTCTGAAATCCTCTTTCATTTCCACCTCAGAGCTGTGAGCGCAGAGACTGTGCATAGTCCCTCCAGCCCAGGACATCCCCGCAGTCTCCTTAGTCCTGCACACATCAGCACACACCACTGTGATATTACATTAAAAACTGTGGTTTCAGTTGGTCATTCAAAAGAAGCAAGATCACTGTTGTTACCCCGACTCTAACATAGTAAAGTTTCACTTGCTGTTTGTTGTCAGAATTTCTCTTGATTACGTAAATATTTAACAACAGTAGCCTTAGCATTTACAACAAAGTCATGTGAGAAAGGATGTTGACCAAAAACTGCCATGCTACTTTGACAGTAAATGTGATGGTACATTTAAAAAAAAAGAGAAAGTAATTTACATGTTGACTTGGGATGATCCCTGGCTCTCTTGATCACATAATGCCTCTGAAACAGAAAACACAAACAAACAAAAAAACAAAGCTTTGAAACTGTTACAGTTTAATAGAAATCTGAATCTTAAGTCCATTTGTATGAACTCTGAAGTTTGGGCTGAATGAAGTTAAGTCTTTATGTCTTTATGTTTAAAAGGTAATCCATTAACTCTTAGATACATTTAAAAGAAGAAAAGGACATTCAGTGAGGTAACACTGACCTAGAGGAGCAGAATATAATACAGACAGTATTCACTTTATGTTCAGTCAGTAAAACCTTTAAATATATTCTAAACTAAGCACAAAAAGTAGGGAAATTTGTGTTTGGTAGATTATTTCTTTGTTGTAACAATGCTTCTTGGCAATAGATCTCATACCATTGGAAAGCCTGCTTATACACCTTCCCACTGCCTCCACCAAAAGATGTAACTCTATCAGTGCAGCAATCAGCAAAGCATTCTCCGCGTCTTCTCCACACTTTGACCCTACGATCCAACTGCCGTAGGCAGAATCTGGACTCATCACTGAACATAATGTTCCTCCACATGTTAAGGTGCCAGTGCAAGTGTTGCCGACACCAGCGCAAACGGGCCTGACGGTGAAGGGCAGTCATAGCAGGCCTCCTGGCAGCCCTATGAGACTGGAGATTGGCTGCGTCTGTTCCGGATTGTCTGGGCAGAGAGCCGTCAGCCATATCATCCTGCAAACCTTGACTGCATATTTGTAGAAGACTGCCTACGGTTCCTAAGTGCTGACAGGATGAGGAAACGGTCTTCTTGGGGTGCCATCTTCTTGGGATGCCCACTTCGCGGCCAGTGTCTGACATCACTCATTATGTGGAACTTGGCCTTCAGTTTTCAGATGGTGCTAGGGCTCACTCCAAATAATGCCACAACTTGGTTGGGCGGAACACCAGCTTGAAGTTGCCCTATCACACGGGCCCTATCCAGAACAGTCAAACGTGGCATGCCGATTCTTGGAGCAGACACCAACTGACCATTGTAGCACGGCCTATGCTCACAGGTGCTGACAATCAGAATCTCTTTATTGTCATTGTATGACTACAACGAAATTGAGGAGGCACCTGATTGTCAGCACCGGGGGGTACCAGAAGCTCAAAACAAGAGTCAATAGCAACAGCAAAAAAAAAAACCCAGCTGTTTTGCATTGGCAGAGAAGATTTGGCAAATTTTTCATGGGCGCAACCCACATACTTAGCTCTGCTGCTCATCCCACAAATGCATATTCCTTACAAATGTGGCTGCAATTAAAAGGGAAATAAACAGGCTTTCCAACGGTATAAGATGTATTGCCAAGAAGCACTGTTACAATAAAGAAATAATCTTCCAAACGCAAATTTCCTTACTTTTTGTGTTTAATTTATTTACACATGTACAACAGATACCATTCATTCTTCCTTACTGCAGTTGATGGAATATCCACTGAACATATAGGCTGTTCTTATTTTGTCAGTGACGTAATCAGCTTTGACCATTACATTCATGAGGCCATAGGCTGCTCCAGGTGTGCTGTAATCACCATCTGTGAGATCAGTGCAGCAGGAGCCCTGCAGGCTGGTCGGCCAGCACAGATAAAGGTTCTTTCCTCCAACCTGTACAACAAAACAAGAAAAACTAAAATGAGCAACCTTTATTAAGCTCTTTAACAAGGAATGCAGTTAGGCTGCCCAGAACCCATTTATTTTTCAAACACCAAGGAAAAAAATTGTAATGATGGATTTCTACTCCAACACTGGGTTCATGCTGGACACAGGAGTGCCGCTAAGTGCGCCATTTTTCTGTGGAGTGCTGACCATTTGCTTCTGGCGCCCATGTTAACTAATTGGACTGTTCACACTGGATGTGGCGTGGCCTGGCTGGCTCATGATCTGCAGTGATAGTAACAGCGTCTGGTCTAGTTTTTCTGCAAGCGAATCTGGCAAGAAAAGACACTGATAATCTGTTTTGAAGGATATAAAGGATATATTAGATATGATTAAAATTATCTGACTATGATAGATGACAGAAGATGCATCCTATGCTTCCACATATTTGTCAGTTTTGTCTAAACAGAGAGCGAAAAGGATAAGCAGGGACACACACACACACACACACACACAGATATAAGTGAACAGAGACTGAGTTCTATATGCGATTTAAACAGAGCAGAATCGCTTGATTAGGAGACTTTACAGTATTATGTGTTATTTCTTCAATCCAATGCAATGGATGAAGAATTTGAACGCAGAACCCATCTAATAGTAAATATGACAATAAATGGTCTTAACAGACCTTTTTCATTAAAGAATGACTTAATTTATTTTTCATTAATAGTTAACTCATATCAATAAATACAGTGATGGTTATAAACAAATTGAATATTGTGCACTGTATTTGTCATCACCACCCAACATATCCTCATTTCTGAAGTATGTCCAGAAAACAGTATGTTTAAAACCTCCTGAGATGAATATTCTTTGGACATAATCAATAGGATGCATTATAAGCTGATTGTATCATTAGAAAATCAAATCAGAAGTATAGCTATTCATTTTGCAGTTATTTTACGCTCAGATCGACCGTCTATTCCAAAGGACAGATTTTTTTTAAATAAATCCTGAGTAAAAGCTATAAATCTTTCATATGATTTTTTGACATGTATGAATAATATTACAAGTGATGTTTACATTAAAAACAGTTTAAACACAAATTATGTATGATAACAAAATTATTTCTAGACTGAAATGTGCCTTCCTCTTTGCCTCACAGTTCGCCATCCTTGTTTAAGAAAAAGTCTGCATCCTTGTAAAAACAAAAACAAAAGGGGTGTGTGTGGCTCTACGTCAGTCCGCTTTAGATGATGTGGAACCTACTAAGTGGCTTATAGACAACCAGTCAAAGTCTGAGTATAGAGTGCACCAGGGATAATGTTTTTTTGTAGGCCAACACGGAAGTTAGCTTCGCCCTGGTTCCCTTGTCAAAATGTCAATGGGATTTTTCTATTGGATTTTGGATTTTTGCAGAAAATAAGCTCTGTGGCAGATAAACATTTATGGTACTCACATGTTTTGTTCAGCAAGATAATCTGCACAAATAAACATCACTTTTATGATTTTTGAAGCCTAAGTATAAACCCCAGAAATAAGAAGCTAAGGATAGTCTTTAAACCAACCACACCATGCTCGCATGACTTAACATCACTACCACAACGAGGCTCTAAAGCCTTGTTCGACGTGAAGGCACCCTGAAGTCCCATTCAGCCACTTGTATGCAATTGCCCTTTCTTAAGAGACAGTAGAGTTTCAACATCCACAGTGGGGTATTTACTGAAGTATTTTATGTTGTAGAACAAACTGTGAAAGTCTCTTCAGCCTGTGTTAACCACAGACCTTATTTCAGATGGCCAACCAAAAAACAATTCAGAAAACTGACTTTGAGACGAGGGAACCATCAGAACAAAAATGTTAACTAATTTCTGGGTTTTAGGACGTATTCCTGGGGCACTCTATTGAGGTGGAGTCAGACAACAGTAGTCACAGATCTAGACATCCTAGAAATATTATGTCCACTGGAATGGATGGGGGATCTGAACTGGTTAGGCAATGTTGGCATAATTGTATGCGGTACACATTTTCTGTTTGTTCTTGCAATATATGCTTTTCACTTGGTAGGAAGTACAAACCTTAACCTACCTAGAAACCCACTTTATACTTTGAGCTAGACGACGCAGGGGGGCTGGAGCCTATCCCAACTGTCACTGGACGAGAGGCAGGGTACACCCCGGACAGGTCGCCAGACTATCGCAGGGCTAATATATAGACAGACAAACATTCACACTCATATTCACACCTATGGTTAGAATGGTTACAATTTAGAGTTACCAATTAACCTATTACCTATGACCGCTGATGGAGAACATGCAAACTCTGCACAGAAGGGCTCCCCCACCCTGGGTTTGAACCAGAAGCCCCCTTGCTGTGAGGCAACATTGCTAACCACTGCACCACCATGCCAGCTGGGTGGAAAATGACAGTTTAAAAAACAATAACCTTGGTTATATTAGTGTTTAGATGTTTCACCACATGGAAACTCCTCCATAAATCCTCATCTTGTCTCCTTCCTCCATTTTCTGTTTTACCTGCAGCATCAGCTGGTCCAGCAACGGCTCCCAATACACACAGAATTGAGTTTCCTCTTCTGATTCAAGTCCAAGCTCCTTGATGAGAATCACTTCAGACCGCCGACACTGGGCTGTGATCTGCCCATCAATGGACAGAGAGCTCTGATTAGCTGAGATTGAGATCCCACTACAGCCTGTGGAGAGGTTGACATTCAAGCTCAGGGGGCCCTTGCCGTGGCGCCAGGTGCCACAAAAATTCCAGTCAAGGTCGTTTTCACTGAAACCTGAAGGAAACAATAGGGACACACTGACAAAAGGTGGCTTGATGTTTGGTTTTCTTTTAAAGGTCCAGTGTGTAGGATTTGGGGGGGTATATTGGCAGAAATTGAATTGAATGTAATACAGTATAATAAATATGTTTTCTGTAATGTATATGACCTGAAAATACAAATTGTTGTGTTCTCCTCACTTTAAAATGAGCTGTTTAGTATATCTACATAGGGAGAGGGTCCTTGTTTATGGAAATAGCCAAGTTGCATCGTCATGTTTCTACTGTAGCCCAGAACGGACAAACCAAACACTGGCTCCAGATAAGTCCATTCACATTTTCGCGCTGGCCACCGTAGTAAGAAGCCCAGCTGCAATGTGCAGCATTGAAGTTACACTCGTTTGTAATGTGAAATTGCTTTACTCAGTGTTTCTAGTGGTTTAAATCACCAGGTGCATTTGTTTAGGAGGGGTAGAGACCGCTGTGGATAATTCAGCTTCTGGTGAAAACCTCCTAAATGTCTGGATTTTATGTTTTCGGAGAGAAAAAAGTGACCACACATTAGCATGTGTTGCACTAGCCGCCTGCAATGATTTGTAATGTAAAAATGTGTCACTCCGTGTTTCACTGTTTCAAATCACCAAGTCTGTTTCTTTTGGAGAGGGAGAGACCTCTGTGGATAATTTGGCTGTTGTTGTTTTCTTATTTTTTGCTCCTCTTTTTGGTAAGAGATCATTTAAGAGTGGTCGAGAGCGCACTTACCAAGAAAAGAGACAAACATGCGGGTTTCACAGTCCACAAATTGGTGCACAATCTGAGCAAACATAAGTTTGACATTTGAGAAACACTTAAAAAGCGCATGAATTTTATAAAATCAAACTTTGATTGTGTTTTGAAGTAATTATAATCAATGGATTATTACATTTCAGGGCTAAAAAAAGGTTTCTATTCGTGCTCCACTGATTCCCATTACTGTAATTTCAGTTACTGTGTGTTCCTCTGCTGACCAGTAGTGAAATGTAACTAAATACATTTACTCAAGTACTGTACTAAAGTACTAATCTGAGGTACTTTTACTTTACTTATTATTCTAATTGCATGCCTCCTTCTGCTTTTCCTTGTCTACACTTCAGAGGGAAATGTTGTATTTTTTTTACTCCACTACAATTATTTAACTTTAGTTAGCACAAACAATATGAAAATATACAAAGCACCTTAAATGATTAATTGATTGATTTGAGAATTAATTGATAACTATTTTGATAATAGTTTAAGTCATTTTTGATGCAAAAAACATTTCATACTTTCAGCATATCAGATACAAAGATTTGCTTTCATTTTGCATTATTGAATTATTTTATCTTTACAGATTTATTTAAACTTTTCTGCCTGAGTACTTTTTTCCTGATCATACTTACATACTTTTACTAACGTAACATTTTCAATGCATAGTTTTTGTAACAGAGTATTTTTACAGTGTGGTATTAGTAGTTTAACTTAAGTAAATTATCTAAATACTTCCATCACCACTGCTGATGACACGACAAATGTTTTGTCATTGCTGTTTTTATTTATTTCCTGTAACAGCAATACTGACGCTCACATTACATCATCAGGTTTACTTTGTTTAAGTTTATTTAACAGTACATTGATTTCTCTACTTCCCTACTACTGATTTCCCTACTTCTTCTTACAGCCTATCTGTGTCATCTCCGGTTCTTGAGTATGTGCCAGAGTCTTTGCACACGGCACAACACTTGCCCATAGTGTTAAAGGGGTCTTACCTATGCTAATAGCTTACTTATGATCAAGTGGGATTCATCATTCAGTACACTTGGGTAAGAGCAGATTTGGATGGTTAAGCACATTTGATGCATCTAAACCCAGTTGTTCAAAAAAATCTAATCTGGATTAGAATGATCCAGATTTGGAAATCCCATGTTTTGCTGTCTAGGATCAGATAATCCATTTTACTTTGTGTCGTTTTTTCAAAGCAACACTGGGAGGATCACTGTGATCCAGATACTAACTTTCCAAGTACTACTGTACTAGAAGGCTTCATAGTTAGCTTAATATCTAATTAATCACAGTAACAGTTTAACTTATCCAGCCTGATCCCCACTGGAATCAGGATAACACTGGTGTACCAATCCTACTAAAAAGACAACAACACATACCCTTACCACAACAGATGTGATATGAAATGATTTCTGAACATCATTTACCAAACCTAATAATCTTATTGACCGTCACTGGAGCTCATATATCCTCCCTTGCTTCAAGATACTGACCCTCACACAGTTCTGGGTACAAGTTAAACTGCGTTCTTGTGTCAGTAAATACTTTTATATTGTTTTAGGAGGCACTTGTGCCTAAAGCCCACAATGCTACACTTATCATGAAGTATAACATGGAACACATAATGGCAATTAGGACATCAGTTACAATTTTATTTTTGTCTTCATTTGATAGGACAGCTAGTAGCGTGAAAGGGGGAAAGAGAGGAGATGAAATGTAGAAAGGGCCACAGGTACCACTGTGGCCGGTGTGGCAAAGACTTAGCCTTTGTACTCCACCGAGTGAGCCACTGGGCACCCCATCAATTACAAATTTGATGACATATATGTCAACATGTACTAATACTAATACTGTTACAGGTAAAGTAAAAGCACTCTAAAGTCGCTCTGTTTTGTTCAAACATGCAAACAGCTACATGGTAAATGCTTTAAGATCTAATCAGATCATCATCATCCTCTACTCTACAGAAGAAACATGTGGTGCCATTTTTAAACCAAATCAAATCAATTTTATGTATACAGCACACTTAATAACAACCACAGCTGACCAAAGTGCTGTAAAAATGGATGGCACACAAATATAAAAGATTTAAATAGGCAGTTTTCTATCGTATGTTGCTTTTTATTGTCTCTTCTTGTATACTTCTACCCATAACAACATATACCACGTACAGGAGTCGACACAGCAGGGATACAGTGTTAGTAACACAGATGTGACAATGATATGTGGCCAAAAGAGTAACTTAAGATAAAGGTTTTTTTTTCCTAATGTGATTGTCTTACCTGTAGAGAGGAGGATGATCAAGATGAACACAACCCTCAGGTTATCTGTCAGCTGAGGCTCCATTGGTAACAGCTGTTATTGGGAAACAAAGAAAGAGAAATGCACTTGTAAAAGACAAACAAAATAGTTTAACTACCTGAAAAATTAAAGTCATTCATCAACATTTATGGCGAAGAGATAGTTACCTCAGTATGAGTTTTATCCCGAAATCTCTTACAGCTAAATCCGTTGTCTCACCTTAAATATACTTTGTTATCGCTTTATCACTTTGTATTCAAAACGAACTACCGGACTATAACTCAAACGTGGGAAAAAAGTAAAATACAAAACCTGAGGGAGGTGGCTGGTGTCACCTCCCCCTCAAGCAGCGCGCCACATGTGAGACCACACATTGGAGGACTCAGTTCTCTAGAAATGTTTGACAGAAAGCAACAATGTCCCCCACTGACAACATGGACCCCTTCTGTACATATGGAAGTGTGCAAATGTGTGCTCTATATGAACATCTGTATAAAAGTGTTTCCACTACACAGAGAGTGCAGGGTGTTTATGTATGTGCATTTAACACAACTTTTCCTTTACATGGAGCTTGATAACAGAACATCATTTACAGCTCAAAACACTAGAATCTCTGTCGCACAACATTTTAACTTGCTGAATTAGCGTGACATGTAAACTTACTCTCTCTCTGCCACCACAGTAGAAAGAAATTTGACAGCTGAAATAAGCATTGCTGAAAATACAGGAAATGTAAAGCACAAATGCATTACACTGCACTAAGCTGGGAGGGGAACTGTTAGTCTGTAAAAGGTGGACCTAGAAATGAACTACAAGGCTGTAAAAAGAAATGCTTTGCACTTTAAAGGCATAAAATTCTGAAAAAAGTTATACACAAGCATAAATTAAACCTTAAAGGGCGTAAGGTTTTGACATTTGAATGGTTTCTCTAGCTGAAAGTATGCAGAGGCAGTAGTTACATGGAAAAATGGGAGGAGCAACAGGAGAAAAACAGGAGAAGCATAATTACTTTTGTAGAGCAGGTGCTCAAGTGGAAAAAACAGCCTCCCCTCACTTTTTTTTTTTTGGTGCACGCAACATGCTGATGAAAACAAATAAATGAAAAATTGTGTGCACACAAAGTGCACACAATTTTGCTGGGAGGTTTCTATCTGCCAGCACTAGAGGGTTTCTTGAGGCCTGAGTACACACAGAACATTTGTGGACAGTAATGTGCAGGGGAAATGTCTACCTTACATATGAGGGGCCTGATTATCTATACTATACACCTAGCAGCTGGTACACAAGTACACTCATTTTGTACATTTATCATTTATTTATAACAAGCAACAACAAAACAGTTACACATTGTGCACACTTTAGTTGTCTATAAAGTAAATGACCATCACAATCGACAAAGCTTTACACAAAACTAAAAAACGCTGTTTTCTGAATAAATAAAATATTACACCAACAAATCTACCCTCCAAACTACAAAGTAGGCCTGTGCTCAGCTGCAGTTGCTAAATGTCCTCTCCTCTCCTCACTTTATTCTCCACTCTTTTCCTTTAAACAGCCATGCGCTAATACTTATAATTATCTCCTAAATAAGCTTTAATTATAGGCTACTTAAAGAAGCCCACAGAACAGATGCGTGGAGCACCGCACTCCTCATTTTCTCCATGGCTGCAAGCGATGCGTTCCGGTAGCGCTCGCGAGCGGTCGCTGTTTACTCGCGTTTTCATTTCGGCAAGCATGTTAACAGGTTAGAGCATTCACACCACATCCGTTCTACGCGCTGCACGAGTCGCGCTGCTTTCGCGAGCAAGCTCGAAAATAGAGGAGACGCCGATTTTTTTGCGCGAGTCGCGAGCGAATGGTCACGGTATTCAACAAAAAACCTAAGTTCGCGTGTGTTGAGACCTCTCTCGGCCACCGTAGACATCCTTCCCTTGGCGAGACCTGACAGGCACATGTTTCATGTACTTACCCATTTGTAGTGCTAAATATGCTAATAAAATAACCTTGCTAGATGGTTTGTTTTTTTTTGCCAATTCAGTATGTTGAATCAGCACCAGCAACTGCAGGTCCATCAATGACTGAAATCACTCTGATTGGCAGTTTAGCTCAATGAATGAGAAGAGAAACAGAAGTAAGGAAATTAAAGAAAGAGCTAGACCCAAGAGGAAGTGAGACTGAAACAAACTTGTTACAGAAGCTAGGAGTTTTTCTTTGGCAGAAATGCTTCCTGATAGTTTGTGTTATTATTCACTGGCTCACACTAAATATGCTCTGTTCTTTCAACTCTGGAGTGCATTGTTAATGTGTTAACTTGTTAACTAGTTTCAAGACAGTCTTCTGGTTTCCCTTTTTGAATGAGTATTGTAGACGACCGCCATCTGCTGGTGTGAGCTATTTCCTCTCATGCAGGTGCAGAACATACCTGCTGGTTGGCCATCAGTTGAAGTCTTTGTAGTGTGTTCATGTGCAACTTTTTGGCCAAGACACAGCGAAGTGAGGTGACGCAGCAGGCGGCTTTTGTCGCCACTGGCTCTGAAGTCTGTTTGATGTGTCTAGGCCTTAACACTACACATGATGACACTGAATTAATCTGCATGAGAGGAGCACCCCGTTTGCTAATTAGCACTAAACATGGTAAAGCTCAGGCTGATGGAAACGAGTCGTTCATTTTGCAGGTATATTTTTGGGTCAGAAACCAAAGTACTGGAGCAATTATAATTTTGACCTGGTGCTAGATGAAAAGTCAGAAGTCATTATGGTTCATCCTCTGGGGAACATGAATATCTTATCAAAACCATTAATGGCAATCCATACAAAAGTTGTTGAGATATTTCAGTCTGAATCAAAATGATGATGGATGTAGATGTGATGACCTGTCCGCCTGTCCTAAGGTGTGGCTGTGCAGGTCTGGTCTGCCTCAATCTCACTTCTTTTTCTTTTTTTCTTTTTTTTTATCACTCTGGGATTTTGCCTACACAACATGCCAAGCTTTTGCTTTCAAGTCAAAAATCAAGCAGTCATGTATGAAATTATTCACAGCAGGCAAGTCAGTTCCTCATTTAAATTCCTCGTATCATACTCTGTATCTGACCTCGTCTTTTAACTGGCTCTTTATCGTTGTTTGCTGTTAAATTCAGACGTAGTTGTAAATGTTTAACTTTGGCTGAATTACTGCCAGTTAAATTATATAAGTTAAGAGTGAAAGTGCTTGTGTAGAGAATATAGAGAACACATCAAGTACTGTAAGGGCAGGGAAGTTTCTCACCAGTGTGTTGTGAGTAAATGTGATTTAGCACTAGGTGGAGACAAATCCCCATTAAAGTTTCTGCCAGTTATTTGGAGCTACAGCATCATATCTAAAAAATCTAGGTTCAGCCTTTGTCTAATGTTAGTCTCCGTGTTGGAAAACTTGTTCATTCATATCATGCAACTGCTGGTTATGGAAACTTTATAAATGATTTGTTAATACTGTTTTTATTTTTGTGCAGAATTGTTTAATATCCCAAATCAATACATGGCATCTGTAATCATTCAAGGTGTGCACTCAAATAAGATTCAGAATCAAAGTAAAGGATGTCACCATCCACACAGTACCATTATACATTATGATAAGTGGGATTTAAAGTTAAAAACATGCAGATACCCAAAGTAGTCACTGATGATGAATCATATATAAACAGAGGCCACAGGTGGATGCTCCAAGGATGGGGGATTATAGGTGCATATCAGCCGTTAGCAGTGACATTTATTGTTTAATGTTTCAATACACGAGATATAAAGCAGCTGTGGCCAGGACAGCAATGCCGGATATGGCAGTCAGGGAAGGGAATGCTATTTTATTCTTTGATCAGCCAACTTGAAGTTGCAGTCAGTGGTGTAGTGGTAGTTGAAGAGATGGGTGTACTAGGTAGATGAGTAGGTTACAAAGGAGGAATAGGGTATACTACTATAAATTCCTGTGGCTTTTTGGCTGATAGGTGGGTAGACTGTAAATGGTTAGAAAAAGAGGTGGTTATACTCCGTATACCTGCTGAAAAAAATTCACACTTTGGCTCATTACTTTAAGACATAACAGCCAGTATGGCTGCACAATATATCAAAAATTTCCCTTCATCACAATATCAACATGCCCAATATAGTGTGACGGCTCTGGCCATATTTTGATATGTGTCTTGGTATTTCTGTGTCCTGCCTACGACTGAGTTTTGTGTGAAAATGCTCTGTATAGTCCGTCTGATTATTGTGACATATGTATACTATCAGATATTAATATATACTTTCAACATATTGTACCACAACAGCCAGAATTATAATTATAATATTATTACTTTCATTAACGTTGTTGTAAGCTACTGTCATTACCGTCTGTCCTGCATCTCTCTCTGTCTCTGTCTCTGTCTCTTTCTCTGTCTCTCTCTCTCTCTCTCTCTGTCTCATTGTGTCATACGGATTACTGTTCATTTATCATGTTGATCTGTTCTGTACGACATCTATTGCAGGTCTGTCCGTCCTGGAAGAGGGATCCCTCCTCAGTTGCTCTTCCTGAGGTTTCTACCGTTTTTTTCCCCTGTTAAAGGGTTTTTTTGGGGAGTTTTTCCTTATCCGCTGTGAGGGTCATAAGGACAGAGGGATGTCGTATGCTGTAAAGCCCTGTGAGGCAAATTGTGATTTGTGATATTGGACTTTATAAATAAAATTGATTGATTGATTGATCTTTGGATGTGTTCCAAATCACATACTTTTTCTTTTTACATACAAGGTAGATTCTAACATATTATATTAACCACAGTAAAATTACATATGCATTTCTCTGTCATTGTAATTTTCACAGTTATGTCCTGTTGCTGGTGGTAATCTTTATGATTATTTTTTCATTTAAACAATTAATATTCCTATTGTTACTGTTAGACTGGTCATCACATACTTGAATTTGTTGTCAGCCGTCATTGCAGCTTCTGAGAGCTGTCAATCAGCTGTCAACAAGCGGTCATCTGCTGGCGGTTCATTTGATGTGACAAATCTTCCACTGTTCAGAGGATTGTGGGCCAGAATAGCCAAAAAAGCATGCTGGCCTGCATACTGCCAAATACGACCGGATGTAGTAGGATATCCTGTTATTTTTAGCATACTGCATTTTTCATATACTATGTACTGGGACATACTACATCTTTGTCTGGCATACTGTATAGTATGGTACTATAGGTATTGGAACGCACAGAAAGTCTCCTAAACTGGCTGGAGTTGTGGGTTCGGTCTGGGTGAGTGTCGGCTGCTGATTGGCTCCTTGATCACTGTTTGCAGTTCACAATCCTTGGGTTTCCAACAGGCCAGTTGACAGCAGGTCTGTCCTCGGCCTCCAAACTATTATTACTGTGTTTTTAAACCTGAATGTTTTTCTTGGTGACTGTTTGTGCCTCTTGAAAGCTATCTTAATGACTTTTCAGATTAGTGCCTTTGTAACTTTGTGAATATCTAGTATTTGATTCTGGTAATTAGGGTTCAAGCCGAAGGGCATGGCTGTTTTGTTGTCGGACCCTTGTCCAAGCTGGCCAATGCTACGCTATGATTGGCCATTCTGTTTTCAAGGGCAGGACTTAGTGAAGGGTGATTTGTAACCATATAACTTTAAACATGACTTTAACACTACAATTTGTCAAAAAACACAAATTTTATTGGGGACCAACTCAAATGACCCCCTGTTGGAAAACCTATCAACATCACTGCATTTAAAATCTTTATTCAAAACCAGCCTAAAGCAGAAAGACATTTAAAGTGTATACTTCAGTATTTGTTTATGTATCACAGGTCATATTGTCATTGCAATATTCAACACCATTATCACATGTTTTCCTGATATCGTGCAGCCCTAACAGCCAAGTACACTTTCCAACAGCAGCAAAACAGAATACACCTGATACTGCCTGAAAAGCCAACAGCAGCATAGGGCAGCAGTGAATAAGGATTCAGCCTGTATTCTTGTCATGGCACTTTTACAGACAACAATCAAAAAATGCTCCATAACTGCTATGTTGCTCAAACTGAAACCCCAAACTAGGTCTACAGGTTGACTCAGCATTACCTCTGACACAACACTTCCAGACCGGAGTACTGTTGGGTCCCACTGGGCTTTGCAGAACTCTAATTGGGCGTTGTCTGATAGGCCTGTAATTTCCTCTATGAGAGGCATCTGTTATACATGTCATTAGGCAACATCTATTTGTGAAGAAAAGATCATCATGTCAGTCCTGTGTTTTGTTACAAGACTGTATCTGTCGGGTGAATAAGGAAACTGGGTCATACATGTAAGGTGAATATTGACAGAATAACTACACAGGGTTTATTTTCTAAATTTATTAGTGAAAATATCTTTTTTTTTTGTTGAGCCCCAGCTGTAAAACTACATAATCAAAATGCCATGCCCTCAGTGATGTGATATTATGTATGTTGCTGAGGTAAGCATCAAACAGGAAGCTTAACGCATGAGGTCAGGAAATTCCAGTGTCATTTCCAGTTTATTTGTAGTTTTCATCATAAGGTCAAAAAAATGTCAAAGCTAAAATATTGTGCAAAACTTTGTTGGAAATATGACTTTATGTACTAACGTTACTGCAACAAAATAAGACAAATGTGTTAATCTCATGTTTTCACCTTTGGAACTAAGTTGTTTTTATTGTGTCAGTTTGGGTGGTTGGGACAATGCTAAAAGGCTTTGCTAATATAGAAAATGATCAACCTTGCAACAGATAGGCCTAACCATTGTGTAACCTACATGCGCTGTATACTCTTGATTAGTGGTCCTCAACCTAGGTCTTCGTTTAGCGTTACAATCATTAAAGAGCAAAAGCAGAATGTGTATACAATCAGTAGGCCATACCTTCAGTAGCAGTAGAAAATTCATTTTCTGATATGACTTAAAAAAGTGTTACAGTAGCCTATCTGAGTTTTTAGTATATTCAATGTTTACCAACATGATTTAAAATTTAGCACTGACAGTGATTAATATAGTGGAGTTACACCATGTTGTTTGGCAGTATGGCTTACTAGTGCACTCTTGACTTTGACAGAACCTGAAGGTGATGCAGGCTGCTGCTGTCATTCTGTAACCACGGCATAAACCTTAACCATGCAGATTAAAAATTTAACTAGGCCTATAAACAGAGTTATTAAAATAACATAACAAGAAGGATAAGCCAAACTAAGGAAAAAAGGTAGGCTTAATTATTGTTGTATAAGTTAAAAATTAAGTATCCTGTAGAGATTTTATCAGTTCTTTTTTGGTTTTGTTTAATTATCTGGCATTAGCTTGTTAGCTAGCTGTATTAGGCTAACCCTGTTCATTTTAGAAAATCATGTAGGCTAACTACAATGTTAGGCACTAATAACAAATGGTGTAATTTTTATTAGGGTTAATTGAGTATCTTATTAATGTTGATTCTACTGATGTCATTTACACAGCCTTGGTGAGTGACTGTCAATTATTAAAACATTAGTGAGGTAAAGCTAAAGTTAGCTAGCTTCTTGGTTCAAGTAAGCTAATGTGGTTGGTGTTAGCTTGACTGTGGTATTTTTTGCAGAGATTGTTAGACCAACATAGTTGTTAAAAATATGGAAATGTATTCATACTGCCATCTTGTGGCGGAGTTAAGAAGAGTTCCCGTAAGGAAGTCAACTTTATAGTTCGAATTAAGATATAATTGGGTATTATTAATCAACTTGTTTGCATGAATATGTGCTTCTTCATTTTGTTTTTCATTATATATTGCCACTAGACTAGGGTGTGTGTATTTGAAGTAGCCTAGCTGATACCGCGACATAATAATTGTATTTTGATTTAATGTTAATTTGTATTTTTAATTGGATGTTAAGAATCATTTTGATCATAATGGGAAGAGACTGTGTCCATCGCACGTAACATATCAAAGTATACAACCTTGTATAAGAAAGGCATTAAATTTCATCCAAAATAACATGAGATGACACTATTTTTCAACTAGACAGAGAGGCCGCCTTATCAAATCCGCCCACTTTGGCCAGATAAATACGAGTGCGCTCAGTGCGGCTCACCCTCTTGTGATACCTCTTGTTTCATTCCTCTTGTTCCTCTTGTTACTCTCTTGCTTCTTGTATTTTCCGTCCTTTTGTAATTTCCGCTTTTCGTATACTCTCGTGTTGCGCTCTTCTTCATTTTTAGTCTCTTGCTTTTATGTTTTCGTAGTTTTTACTTTATCTACTTGCTTCTGCGTAACTCTTTTGTGCTCACGATCAAAGTTATTTTAAACTTTAAAATTTTGCTAATCCAGCTTTCTTTTATCTCCAGTGTTTTCAACATTTTTGCGCGTTGATAATAACTTTGACAACAATATTGAACGGCCAACGATATTGTTTTCACCATTATTATAAGCGAGTAATCAGAACGAAGTAGACTAGCATCTGCCGACCGGGGTCTGCCCATTTTTCCGACAGCCGATTGGTCCGGCATCCCATTGTTCCGACCATATTAAACCCATTGTTCCGAAGTCCCGTTGTTCCGAAATCATCATGATGCCCTGTGGTTAAGGTCTGGTTAGGAAAAACCACTTGGTTAGGGTTAGGAAAAGATCATGGTGTGGGTTAAAATGAAAAAGAAAGTGGCAAACACATAAGCCGTGAGCCTGCTCCTCCTCAAGCCTTTCCCAGCTGACCCAGAGCCGGTTGTGGCGCACCATCAAGGCAAAAATACGCCCGCCGGAAGCCATTCAGCACCGCGGAAAGCTCCCCACATAACCCGGACCCCAGAGTTAATAACAGGAGGTTATGGTGTTTCATTCTCTCCTCTCTATGACACTTGTATCTCGACCAGTAGCCTACTTTTGTTGCGTTGCTGATCCTCTATGGTACACAAAAACAGTATAGCCTAGTATAATCACATATAGGAACAACGGGACATCGGACTAATGAGAGGTCGAAACAATGCTACGGCACCCTGCCAACCGACCTCTTCGCCCCAGATTCATCGGAACCAGCGGCTGCCAGCCACTTGCCACAGTGGTTCTCGTGCCAAGCCCAAGGCTTTCTGCAGCGTAAGGCAACCAACCTGGGGCACCCACGGGACATTGCAGAGGGAACTGCCCATTGGTTCGACAGCCCATTGTTCCGACCATATTAAACTCATTGTTCCGAAGTCCGTTCCGAAATCATCATGATGCCCTGTGGTTAAGGTCTGGTTAGGTTTAGGCACAAAAATCACTGTATAGAGAATTCATAACCCAGATACTGAGATTGATTCATTATTGATAAGCGTGCTGACGAATTAATAAGTGACTTACGGAGTTATTCATTTGATTAGTCGCTTCCCTCATTAGGAGGGTGGTGCCCCAAAATTTTGTTATGAGTGCAAATATTCTCAAAGAGGTATTTCCCCTACATTTTATAAAGCTTAATCTGCCCAGACAGCTGTTTAAAATCACAGAAATATCTCGCTGTATATGTGTTTTTGATTTATTAACCTTATACTCATTACTTGATCAGCACCCATTCTGTCTGCGAGCAACAGATTCCCTTCATTCACTACAGTGGGCTGGAAAAAAACATCAGTGAATCAATAAATACACACACTGTTTATTTCCTTGTGCGACATGAAAACTATTAACTCAGTTAATGTCTGCTGTCAGTTAGTCTGGTGAAGGTAGTTTGGTGGGCCGGTCTCTGTCCTCTCAGCTCTGCAGGAGCCGCTTTTGACGTAAGGCTACTTTGCGCAGAGACACTGAACACAGGTCAGAGTCAATGTGGATTTAAAACTATATCAGGACTTCATAATTGAATAATTATATATGTGAAATTATTATTTTGAATCATAATCTAAACAAAAATGCCAATTTCATGTAATTTTCCTCACAGAAATGAATGAAATGCTGAGATATAGGCCTGCTTAAGTCATTTTTATATATTCATTTTTAAAGCTTTGGGAAGGACACCCCTTGAACACTCCTTAAAATCAAGAGGGGCTTGTGAACCACTGTGAAGGTTTGGTGACCATTAGTGGGGTTGGGAACCTGTGCTATAGTTGATAGATGTGGATAGGTGTGTTTACAGCTTACTGATTGGCTGGTAGGTGTAGGCATGAGTTTGGACTTTGGAGTTATTATAGTAAGCAGCTGGACAGCAGACACTGATAATCTAAGATGATTTTATTGGTTGGATTTTTTATTTCCCTTCACTGGTCAACATTAAAGATAGAACAAGTAACATCCTTGGATATGCCATATCACAGAAGATGAATCACACCTTCTTTCCTTTATCATTAACTTATCAAATAATGTGATATAAAAATATAACAGGGCAGTAAAAAGTATTTATTTTATTCATGACAACAGTGCAAACATTTTTCTCAATTTCAGTTTCACTTTATGTAAGTCTTAAGGTCTTACTGTAAACACTGTCTTTGTTTCATTTCTGAAATATCTTGATTGCTGGGACCGGAAAAGGAAGTGATTCATGTTGGTTGCTGCTTATACTTATATCATAAAATAAACTTTTGGAGCATAAACATCCCACAGCATTTGGTTTTTTCCCCTTATTTATAAAGAAGGCAAAAATATGAGCAAACAACCATGGGTGTGTCAATTTTATTACTGCATTTATTTTTCAACAGTTCCACAGGAGGTACTTTATGACAGTATTGATAAATAGAGTTTTCCACCAAAGTAAAACACACAATAGTCCCAGAACAATCTGTCGTTTATCCTTCATGGTTAGTTTAGAAAATGCCCTATGGATATACAGTATGTGCAGATTAAATGCAGAGCCAAAAATACACACACGGTTGTTTCACTTACCTGTGTGGTTGCCTATAACCCACACACTGTACATGAGTTAATGTGAATATATGTTACAGTTACCATGGATAAAGTCCTGATGACCAGTACAAGCTCAGATGAGTGTGAAGCCATGCAGGTCAGCACTCTGACGGACTCCCTCCCAGACCTCCGCAACCAAATCCTACAGCTGCTCTGCACCACACTGAGTGACGACTCCATCGAGGTTAGTAAACAACAATGTTGATTACAAATTATATACTTATGTATTATTATTGATTTGGTATCATATATTATTGGGCTACATAATGTTGAGCTTTGGTGAGCAAAGGGAAATGGATGTGCCATGGAAGCTGCAGTTTTTAAGATGAAGCAATCTGTGATTGTTGAAAATTGACATTTTACACTTAACTGTCCACATGGTCTGCTTTAGGGGCACATCACTGCGCTGTGCTCTGGCATCTGACAAGCCACAGGCTCATTAATTCATTGATCAAACTGGACTTACAGCAGCATGTTTACACCAACTTCAACACCTTGTCCTTTTTTGAATTTCCAAAAGGTGTACAGTGCGTTTGTAGTAGCTGAACGTACACATTCTGTACTCTAAGGAGCCATACACATGCCACGTCTTTAACTTCCTGGAAGACAAGAGGTCAGGTGCTGGGTGCTACTCTTGTGCCTTTAGGGGCCATACACATTGCACATTTTTTGCGGCCTCAAATTCATTGTTTTCAATGTAGACGCGCGGCAGGTGCACTCGTATGCCAGAGTGACACTGCCGCAGCGCGCATGTGTTCCCGAGCACCAATTTTTCAGGGCACGACTGCTGCGCCCTGAGATAAGCAGAGTTCAACTTTTGAAACGCAGTGCTTGCACTGCATGTCATGTGACAAGGAACAACTAATCACAGCTAATGGACATCTTCCATGTCTTCCGTAATCAGTCTGTAATAAATATGCAGAAGAAGTTGATCATTTCAGTGCAGGGCTGCCAGAGCTTTTCATCGATCCCACAAACAATATTTTTAGCCTAATACTGAATCAACAACGCATGGAAGAGGAGCAGAGCAATGTGAGGATGCACTTTTTTGAGCACCTTGCCAGAGCCAATTATTTTTACATATTCGCTGCCTCCTACTCTACTTTTGTTCTTTAACTCTTATAACTACATTCTTCTGACCTGAACTCGCTCCTTTTGCCCCCCCCCCCCCCCCCCCTGAAATATGGCGTCTTCCCAGCAGAAAGAGTTATGCTGCTCCAGACTCGAAAGCTAAAGTTACTGGCTTGGCTAAAAAAGATGGTGCTGACCACGCGAAGCAGCTAGCTGCTGATGAAGTTGGCCACAAAGATGCTACCATTCAGCAGGCAATCTACTCTCTCAGAGAAGACTTACTGAAGAAAACTGACGACAATGCTGATACACAGTCTTAAGAACTATGACGTGAAATAAGCCAGCTGAGAGATGATCTGAAATCCACATTTGACCAGGTTAGCAGTCGAACTAAGACCCTGGAGGACCGGGTGGAGGGCCTGCACACTAATGCTAGCACCCATTGAGACGCTATTACCAACCTTTAGGGAGCTATCACATCGAGATGAAATGCCAAAAATGCGACGCCAGTAAAACCATTGTTTTCCTATGATACGCCGTGTCTGACCGGCGTTCAAGCGTCTTTTTAGACACGCGTTTTTCCGGCATCTTTTTAGACGCGCGTTTTTGTAGACGCTTCTTTTTAGATGTGCGTTTTTTGATGCGCGTTTTTAGGCGCGCGTAGACGCTAAAGGTTAAAATATTTTCAACTTTTTGAGCATCAGACGCCAGTAGCTAGCGCGCATTGAATAAGCGCTTCCAGCGTTTCAATCGTCTTTGAAGCATCCGTGTCTCTAGCATCTCATTTCTGTGTGATCACCCCCTTAGTGTGACATGCAGTGGCTAAAGAAGGATGTAAAGACCCTTTCTGACAAGAATGAAGACCTGGAGGCTAGGTCTAGGAGAGGTGATCTTGAGGCAGGGAAAAACTCAATAGACTTCATGAGAAAGCTACCTCAGCAGACGCTTGGGCTTTGACAAGAACCCAGTACTCAGCTGATCCCATTGGACCCTACGTGAGCCACCCCAGGATGACCAGCCACCCCGGGCCTTCGTGGTGAGATGTCACTATTACCAAGAGGAGGTGGCTATTTTCCGCAAGGCAGCAGCAGCTAAAGAGCTAACAACACCACAGGGAGACAAGATGAGGATCTTTCCTGATTACACACAAGCTGTTTCAAAGCAGTGAGCAGCCTTCAAAGGGGTAAAGAATATGCTTAAAGACTGTGAGAGAATTAAATATGCACTGTGGTACCCTGCAGTCCTGTGGATCACAGCTGCTGACAGGAAACAACATAGCTTCTTGGATCTGGACGAGGCTAAGGACTTTGTTACGAGAAGCATTACTGCAGCTACATAGAGTGGCTTACTCTGCTAGGTAAGCCAGAGGTAAATGTCTGACTATGCTAATGACGCTAATGCTTTACAAGTGGGACTGTGGACAGTGTGGACAGTGACTGAGTATATAGCACTTTTTGTTTTCTCCGCCTCAGACCGTCAATTCGTTCCAACTGCTATAAACTAAGCACCTTAGAACTGTTAACCAGGCCGGCCAGTTAATATTGTTTGTGTACATTCACTGTGACCCACTTTAAATAGTGTATGCTCCCCCTACCTGTAGTAGAGGGCAGTGACGTGTTTGTATTAAGTAAGTGCTCTCGGGGGTGGCATGCAGTCTCTCGTTTGGGGAGAGACCAGCTCAGCTTTCTACAAAAGCTTTGACAAATGTATGCACTGCTACCAATGTGGAGAACTGTATTTTATGTTTATATGCCAGTTCTACTTCTGTATGGTGTTTGGTGTGTACCTGTCTTTCTGTGTATAGTTTAATTTCTTTCCTGCTTCCAGATTTGATGAGTCTGAAGGCCTGTCATTTTCCAATTGTTCCCTGTGAGGAAAGAGTGTGTGTCATTTTTGGTCACACCTTTTCTGTGTGTTCTGAGAGTTGTGAGACTTTTTACTTTCTCATTATAATACTGTGTTCACACTAAGAGCAACACAGCAACAGGCGACAATTCATTCTCAATGGTAGCCAGCACTAAAAACAAAAGTTGAACTGGCCTTAACTCTTTCAGTGCTCCTGAAACAAATCACCCTGTCGACCCCCATAGTCTGCAAAGCCACTTTCACACCTGCCCTTTTAGACTCAGCATTCCATCTGTGGCTCCAAAAGGACCTGAAATGTATTGCAGACCTCTTCCATAATGGTGTTTTTTCTTCCTTTGGCCATTTAGTTAAAAAGCATGACATCCCAAGAAAGCATTATTTTAGATACCTACAAATAAGAGACTTTACTCAGAAGCACTTTCTCTCCTTCCCAGCAGCTCCATGTAGGGGTTGGATGGATGACTGTTTCAGCCTCTTCCCCTACCAGGGGGGCACTATTTCAAGATTATATAATACAATTCAAAATATGTCTAGCCCCTCTCTTAACCATCTGAAGGGTGCTTGGGAAGAAGAATTTGGAATGAGGTTACCTGATAGGACCTGGCAATCCGCAACTGAGAGAATACATAAGTTATCAACAATTTGTGTGAGGCATGGCATACTCCATTTCAAAGTGTTCCACTGTTTACATCTCTGCAGAGGCAGACTTGCCAGACTGTACCCTGAGGTTGACCCCACCTGTCAGACGTATCATGCTGGCTCCACTACCCTATAACACATGTCTTTCTCCTGTCGTTCGATTGCCCTGTTTGGTCATCTATATTTGAAACTCTTTCACAGATGTATGGTTATACCACCGGACCCTGTAACTGCTGTGTATGGAGTAGCACCAGTAGGCCTGGCCTAAAGTGGCTTTCTCCGAAAGTGGAAGGACAGGGCTCCACAGAGCTGAGATATCACAGTCAGGGCTCTATTAGGCATTCAACCCCCCCCACCCCTGTGTTTCCAAAGTTGCACTTGGTTTATCTCAGGTTTATTTCAGGGCGAAGGGCAAACTGATGCCCCAACACTTGCTGCTGCTGACAGGCAAAAGTTGAGCTGGCCTCAACTTTTTCAGTGCTCCTATGGCGCAGTTAAGCATCAATCAATCGTATGGTTTTATTTTAGCTATAGTACTGTGTTATTTAGCTTTTGTGAGCTGATGCTATGCTAGCTTTCAGTGTGTTGCGGTCCACGCAGGGATGCAGTGGGGCTGTGAAATGTGATGTTAAAATGGGGTTCAGACACTGATCAAAAGTACAGATATATTTATGACCATATATAAATTTCAGATGGCATCCAGTCAAGGTGTTTTGTGGCCAGTGGCAGACCAATACAAGCCTGTGATGATGTAGCTATGGTAACAAGTGCTTGAGCAACACTTCCATGGCAACCTCGCAACTATGATGTCATACATCAGTGTGCTGTCCAGATGGAGGGCAGGCAACTGGAAACAAAGACTACCAACGCTGAACAAATGTGTATGATTTGTGCCAGTTGATCAGATTGGGAGAAAAACCAATACCATTTTAACTCCCTAAAATAGGAAATTATTAAAATTACATTACATTTTTTCTGTAGTTAACTACTTAACAACAATCAATGGCCATATAAGGAACTGAATCTACTCAGGGGTTTCCAGGAAGCTGGATTGTCAGCTAAACTGTGAAATATATAAGGCTGTAGTTTTTACTGTTATTTATAAAACTAATCTTAATGTATCAGTTGGTCATTTGACATTTTACAGTTGGTCAAAATCAGGTAAAAATTCAGTCATGACTACTCCAAACAATGTTTGTTAGGTCACTCCAGCGGTAACAAATTGGGAAAACAATGAGGTCCATGAGATCCTTACCCTCCAAGCAGAGGACAAGATCAGCCACCAACAGGGATGGAATATGACTGTTGCCGTCATGTTAATGCTATTGTTATTGTTTATAAAGTGCTGCCGACGTATATGCTATATGTCACACTAGAGGTTGACACTGTTGTGTTACATGTCATGCCCATCACACCTCATTTGCTTTCACGATGCTGGCATGCCGTCTAACACACTGAAGTGGCATGTTGCTGCTGCTGGAATGTATACTTCACTTTCTTTTCTTTTACTGATTGGTTAGGCTAACACCAAGCGGCAGCCTCTGGGGCTGTAAAATGAAGCCAATGCTGAAGTGCCAAAAACTGCAGTTCCTCTAATGGCCACTTGAGGCTGGCTCCAAGACTGAGTCAACCCCCATAGACCCCCATTTTAAAATGTCCAACTTTACAGCAGAAATAAACATGTTTACAGCCTGGTACAAAAAACTGTTTTGGTCTCTTTAGCTAATTTCAACATTCATGACAACTGAATGGGGGGTGAAATTGTTACGTAACTCACCTGTTTACATTTCTTTAATCAAATTTTTTATTTTGTTTAAAGTTACGCTAGTTAAGGATGGGGCTACTTTGACTGGCAGGCTGTCTGCAAGGTGTCACCACAGTCAGTGAGTCAGATCCAGCCCTCACTTCTCCACAGCTCTACCCTCTCACCCAAATATGGTCACCTCTGGCTCCAAAGATCCAGGATGGTGATGGCCATGAGGCCAAACTTGAGGCTTCAGACGACAACAACAAGAACAAGAACAAGATAACTTCTCCTCAAGACAAGAAATCTGCTAACTTGAACACAGTGTCAGGCTGAATGAATAAAGTGCAACAAAAGAGTAATTTTAGTCTGAGGTAAAGAGAATTTGAACCTCTAAAAGGCAGCAGAGAAAAGGTGTGGCAGCAGTATGAAGCCAATGAGGTTGAATTTCCAAAACTGTTTCCTTTTCCTTGACAGACATGCAACACTGCATGGTCACTGGCTGCAGCTGATCCCGGTGTTTCCTCTAAGTGCTTATGCACATTAATCATGCTGCTCTGTGTTTTTGTTACCAAACTGCGTTTACAGAGTCAGAGATTGAGTGGGAGAGAAAATCAGCCAGATAGTAATATTTATCTGTAGAGACAACACAAGTTTGTGTTTGGATCCTGCTCAGACACAATAAAGGACACAGATAGGATGGGCTCTCTTTTGCCTGTTGAACAAGACTGGACTATTCAGTGTCTCTGATTCAGAATGAGGGAGTGAGAACTGTGTCTGAGATCTCTGCAGTGTGAAACCACAGGAAATGATTTCACCACCATGAAGGAAGAATGATCCTTCATACTGCTGAGATTTTGCCTAAGTTCCTGAATTTTTGCCATTGTTACATCACACACTGCAGAGGAGTATTGTTTACACAGTAGTATGCTTTGGTGGGAAAAAGCTTTGTGCAAATCTTATTTGTACAGAATCAAGAGGTAGTGTGTGAATTATTACCTTTTAGCCGTCAGTCTGACCAGAAACCACTTGTGGCTTTTGTGTACACTTCAATGGGCCAGAGGAATGCTGGACTACAAAAGTATATCCTTGTTGTGTTAATGTTCCTGTTTATAGCATGATCCTGGTTTGATTCACAAGCAAGTCAAAGTCAGAGCCACAGTCTTTATTTCTGACAAGGCAGGAACTTACATATCAGCTGTCAGGGCAGTGCATGTCAACAATGTAATAAATCATTTAGTGAAATCCTCCCAGGGCATAGACGTCAACCAGCTCTGTGCCTCTGACTTCCTGCTTCATCAGAGCTGGAGGAGGACAGGATGCTTTAATTTCATTAATGGTGCAATTCTACGGAATCCTCAACAATGGATGACATCAGACATTTCCAGTAATGATAATGTATCTCAAAACATTCCTCAGGTGTTAATCTAGACTTTCACTTTCGTCCTGTTTAAAGTGCAGTTAACTCTTGAGAATCAGCTGCACTCTTTCCTCTATGAACTTTAGGCTCATTTCCAAGCTCCAATTTTTAAAACATTTACCAGCAACTCCATCCCTTTTTAAGCAAGATTGAAATATTCAAAGCTTTACAATCTGTTTTTTTATGAGCAACATGGCACTGAATCAACTCTTTTAAGATCACAGTGATTTGCTGATAGCAGAAGACAATCAGAACCGTGCTATTGTAACAATTTTAGACCTCAGCACAGCATTTGATACAGTCAATCATGAACTGCTTAGTACCAGACTTAAGCATTGAGTTGGGATCTAAGGAACAGCCCTTAGGTGGTTGAAGCCATTTCTGGAAAACAAGAAAATCCATCATAATAGCCCTTCACACTGTCCTCTCCCACCTGAGCCAGAGGAACACGTGTGTGAGAATGCTATTGATTGACTATAGTTCAGCTTCCGTCTCCACTGTGCCCTCTATGCTTCTCATCCAGCTCAGAGACCTGGGACTCAACACTGCCCTTTGTGACTGGATCCTGAGCTTCCTGACAGGCAGACCCCAGAGAGTGCGAATGGGTACCACCACATCCTCCACCCTGACTTTTAACAGCGGAGCCCCCCAGGGCTGTGTGCCACACCTGCCTTCAACACTATCACTGAGTTTACTGATGACACGACTGTCATCGGCCTGAACACCGACGGCAACAAGACGGCCTACAGAGAGGAGGTCAGAGCTCTGACATCTTGGCGCCAAGACAACCACCTCCATCTCAAGGTTAGCAAAACTAAGGAGCTGACTGTGGACTACAGGAAAGACAGGGAAAGAGACACGCCCCTATTTCCATAGCAGAAACCATGGTGGAGAGTCAGCAGGGTTCACATCACTGTGGACCTGACCTGAACTCACTACACACACACCATCACAGGTGGCTATTCTTCCTCTTCAGGCTGAGGAGGTTCAATATGGACTCCAGGATACTCTGCAACTTCTACTGCACCATCAAGAGTATCCTGACCGGCTACATCACCGCCTGGTAAGGTAGCTGAACCGCCCTCACCCATGAGGCTCTACAGAGGATGATGGAAACTATAAAGCACATCACCAGGATGGTGCTGCCATCCATGGAGGACCTCTACATCTATTACTATACGTTAGCTATACGCTATCAAAGACCCAAATCACCCCAGCCACAAACTAGCAGATGGTACAGCTGCATCCAGTCCCATACCACCAGGCTCAGTGACAGCTTCATCCCTCAGGCTCTAAGACTGTTGAACTCAGGGCTCTGAACTCATCACTTTGGTCACTGTCAATTTATATTACATGCCACTTTACCTTTTCTTTGAACAAAAGTGTTTGCACCTTTGTATATGCATATTTATTTGCAGTCCTGCTAACATTCCTGTTAAATGTTGTGTATTCCAAACTATTTTATTCATGTTATATTTTTTTGTTTTTGTTGTTATATTTTTAAAATGCACTGTTTAATATCCTTACATTCTTATATTTAGTTTCCCTCTTTGTTTTGTTTTGATTTGACTCCAACCTGTGCGGGAAACTCGGCCCACTGTCATCCTTTACGTATATAACAGTATGCAAAAACCTTCGGATGATTTTTGATTATGCTTTAAAGTTTGAATAATCAGATAAATTCCATGGTCAGAAGCAACTTTTCCAACTGCGAGCCTTAGTGAAAGGGACTTTTTTTTTTTTTTTTTTTTTCAAAATTGTGTAGAAGTAACCCATGCTTTTATTACCACTCATCTTCACCACTGCATGGGACATGGGAGTGAGTCAGTCTTCACTCTCATGTCTGCAGTATGTGCAGAACGCTGCTGTGTTTATTTGGTTCCCATAAATATAAGCCTATCTCCCCCAGACTCACCTCCCTGCACTGGTTCCCTGTCAGTCTTTAGATTTTATATTAAAACTTTACTTTTGTTCTCAAAGCACTTCAAGGATTGGCTCCCTCTTACGTATCTGACCTCCCTAAGGTAACCCTCACTAAGGTCTCCTATCCAGTCGCTTCTGGTAGTCCCTTGGACTCGACAGACACTCCGGGGCAACCGTACCTTCTCAATCGCAGGGCCCAGGTCTGTGGAACAAACTGCCACCATCACATCGGATCCGCCCCCTCCACTGAGTCATCCAAAGCACAGCTCAAGGACCAACTCTTTTCCTTGGCTTTTCAATGTAATTAAATTGCCAACACTGGTTGGCCCCTTATAATGGTTGTTTTCTAGTTTTTGCATAACTCATCTATTTTACTATTGTCTCTGCCTGGTATTATGCATGATTTTGTTGTCTGCTCTGTTTTTATGTTGCTTGTGTTTCTTAAAGCCCTTGGGTCAGCTCATGTTGTTTTAAATATGCTATATAAATAAATTTGACTTAAAGCTGCAGTAGGTAGAAAGCCTGAAAATGGTTGATTTTTGAGTCTCATCTGAGTTAGGTTTCGTTCGTCTCCGCCCTGAGCCCCTCCTACCAGACGAGCACGCGAGTATTTTATCCTACTTGGTTCTATTTCTCCCTCTCTGGGAGCCTCGGCTCTCACTCACCGCGCAGCAGCCCGCCCCGCACATACCCCCGAGGCTCGGCTTTCCCTCTCTGCAGAGAGCCCTCGGCTCCGCTCCCACGGCCGACCCTCGCACCCTCCGGCCGGGCCCGGCCCCACCTCACCCTTCCCCTCCCTCCGGGGCTCCGGGGAACCGAGTTCTGTCTTCCTTTTTTTGGGTTGTTTAGCCGTGTAGGCAGATGTAGCCAATGCTGGAATAGCTATTTTACCTGGTGCACTGTTCGCCATTGCCGCCTGCTCTCCCCTTCTGCCGGCGGCACGGGAACGCACATATACAGTAGAACAGCCAATAGGAACGCAGTGGTCTGAGCTGACCTTTGATTGGTTGATGCACATTGGCACGATACTGATTCTTTAGAGGCTGAACACAGAGCCATGGTGAGGTGCAGAACCACTTGATTTACATTATGCTTAGAGGATATTATAAACTTTTTACTCAATTATACCAAAACAATGTTGCCTACTGGAGCTTTAACTTGTTGTGAAATTTCTTCATAATTTCCTTGGAAAGAAAAATAATACAGCCCACAATTGACAGTGTTTGCTGTATGTGTCATGATCTGCCCTGATTTCCTCTTGAGGTCATGTTTTTCTTTTGTTTGATTCTATTCCTCATTCACACACACATCTCCTCTCATTTCAGATCACTTCACTTCCTGCCCTTGTTTTTTCCTGCCAGATTTGATTATCTGCCCTACCCTGTAGTGATGCGTGGACCAGGTTTTTTTTTTAAAACCAGCACCGACCCAGCCCATTATGAGAGCCAACCCACCCCGCCCAACCTGTAAACCTGTTTGTCAATAACCTGAACCCAAATCTGTCATTTCAAGTAAATATAATATAAGAGGTGTGTTTTCACTTTTAAAAATTAAAAATCACAGCGAGCAAGTACTCACCTTTTAAGTGGTTATGTCCTAAGTCTATATGATCTGGAGTGCACAGCTGATCGGTACAGTGGATTGTTTACAGGACATTACAGAAGTACATATTTAATGGATTCAGTGTGGACAGAAAGGCATTTGCTTGCTGTTAAGACATGGTGCTAGGCCTACATATTTGCAGAGGGAAATATTTTTTTTACCTGGCATTATGATGGAAGAGATTTAAATATGTTGAACATACTTTCCTGGTCAAAAGTCAGATAACAAAAAGCGTCATGATAAAACTGCTTATTGCGTGAGAGAGACAAAGAAAGAGGAAGAGAAGGAGGAAGTTAGATTACTGCACATTATACAACAGTTAGTTCCGACCAAGTAATCTGATTGGACGAGAGGCATTCCCTGAGTGCTGATATAGAGTATAACATCACTGGGACATGTAACAGTAAAATCACCCCGCTCACAGGTGTTATAAATATAAATACAACCGTTAATTAACCAACTGTCACACTCGCTACATTGACGCAAACTGACACTAGCGTTACACCAAGAAGATGGATATTTTCCTCAAAATTACATTTGAATTAAATTATGAGTGGTCGTCAGGAGAGGACGAGGAAAAGGAAAGCCAGGACTCTTCTGTGCAGACCTCCAGGTGTGTTTGAATCCGGCCGTGCCAACATCCAGGTTTGCCAACGTTTCATCAGCCAAACTGGACCAAGTTACACAGTTGCAGATCAATGTAAATACAAAGTAGCTTGTGAGTTCCTGGCGTGTGTGCTGCGTTGCCTGGCAACAGACTGGGGGAACTGTTTTTTTTTTTTTTTTTTGATACGATATACAGTACAACATCACTCCCTCTCGTGTGATATTGCTTAAATGTTTCTGTGGGTTGTAATAACTTACTCAGAATGCCATGCATCACCACTGTCCTGATTAGTTTCACCTGTCCCTCACTAGTCCCGTAGTCCACTCACCTGTCCCCACTTCCACAGTTAATGTTTCCTACTTATAACTGCCCGGTTCCTTTTTTCTTTGTTGGATCACGTGCTTATGTGCCCTTGTGGTTTCCCTGTGTTCATTGTTTTACATGCTTATTGTTGCTGCCTGCTTTCATGCCAGCCTGGTATTCAACTCATCTGCCTGTAAGCCTGTTTCATCAATTAAAGTATATTTTCTGACTGCTGTCCTGCATTTGGGTCCTTACTGCCTGAACTGCTTCAGTCAACTGTAACATTATGAATCTGGTAGCAATTAAATACTTACCTGCTCCGGGGGCGTCAGTGGCTTAGTGGTAGAGCAGGCGCCCCATGTACAAGGCTGTTGCCGCAGCGGCCTGGGTTCGAGTCCAGCCTGTGGCCCTTTGCTGCATGTCTCTCCCTCTCTCTCCCCCCTTCATGCTTCACTGTCCTGTCGATTAAAGGCAAAAAATGCCCTTAAAAATATCTTAGAAAAAATAAAAATAAAAAAATACTTAGCCTACCTGCTCCTACTGGTACTTAAATGAAGGTACAGTTGAAGAGAATGTGACAATGAACAAGAAAGTAACAGTTCATCACGAACATACAAGTGTAAATATAAAAGTGAAAAAAATGACAACAGGCCTGTAATAGTACTGACTGTTTTTTTTAGTACTGACTACTTTTACACCTCAATTACACAACAAGAATAAATCATTCAAAACTTAGAGTGTTATTTATTTATATATTTTCTTGCAAAACTATATAAATAATGGACCTAGGTATTCTGACATCACCCATTGGTTTGGTTTGTAGACTTCTGTTTTGAAGCCTCAAGTTCGGCATTTCAGCCGTCACAATCTTGCTTAGGAGCCAGAGATGAAAGGGTGAAGCTGTGGAGGAGCGAGGGGTGGATCAATCCCATAGACTGTGGCGAAACCTCGCAGACAGTCTGTCACTCAAACCCCACCCTTAAATATGCGTAACTTGATAAAATGTAAACGGGTGAGCAATAAGGAGCGACGGCACATGTACTAACAGGAACTAAGAAACTAGATCATATTTCTCCTGTTTTAGCTTCTCTGCACTGGCTCCCTGTAAAATCCAGAATTGAATTTAAAATCCTACTGTTAACTTATAAAGCTCTAAATGGTCAGGCTCCGTCATATCTTAGAGAGCTCATAGTGCCCTGTTATCCACATTTAAGACTAGACTTAAGACTTTCCTCTTTGATAAAGCTTATAGTTAGGGCTGGCTCAGGCTTGCCTTGTACCAGCCCCTAGTTAGGCTGACTTAGGCCTAGTCTGCCGGGGGACCTCCTATAATACACCGGGCACCTTCTCTCCTTCTCTCTCTCTCTCTCTCTCTCCTTTGCTAACACCCATGTCTTGCTACTGCATCTCGCTAACTCGGCTTCTTCTCCAGAGCCTTTGTGCTCCACTGTCTCGCAGGTTAACTCATATCGCAGCGGTGCCTGGATAGTGTGACGTGTGTGGTTGTGCTGCTGCCGTGGTCCTGCCAGATGCCTCCTGCTGCTGCTGTTATCATTAGTCATTAGTCATACTTCTACTGTTATTATACACATATGACTATTGTCACATATACTATCAGATATTAATATATACTTTCAACATATTGTACCACAATAGCTGTAATTAGAATTATAATATTATTACTCTAATGAATGTTGTTATAAGCTACTGTCATTACTGTCTGTCCTGCATCTCTCTCTGTCTCTGTCTCCCCTTCTGTCTCATTGTGTCATACGGATTACTGTTAATTTATCATGTTGATCTGTTCTGTACGACATCTATTGCACGTCTGTCCGTCCTGGAAGAGGGATCCCTCCTCAGTTGCTCTTCCTGAGGTTTCTACCATTTTTTTTTCCCTGTTTAAGGGTTTTTTTGGGGAGTTTTTCCTTATCCACTGCGAGGGTACTAAGGACAGAGGGATGTCGTATGCTGTAAAGCCCTGTGAGGCAAATTGTGATTTGTGATATTAGTCTTTATAAATAAAATTGATTGATTGATTGAATAATAATAATAAAAAGAAACACCCCCTGTAAACTTGTCATGAATGTTGAAATTAACTATAGAGACCAAAACTGTTTTTGTAGCAGGCTGTAAACATGTTTATTTCTGCTGTAAAGTTGGACATTTTAACATGGGGGTTTGACTTGCTCTTGGAGCCAGCCTCAAGTGGTCATTAGAGGAACTGCAGTTTTTGGCACTGCAGCATTGGCTTCATTTTTCAGCCTCAGAGGTTGCCGCTTGTTCTGAAATGCCCAACAGGTACTCCCTTGCTGCCATACTCTTGTTTTCCTCAGTTGTACCTACATTTAAGTACCAGTAGGAACTGTTAAATTGTATTGGTACCTGATTCATAACATTTAATTACACTGTAAATCACTGGCTGTATTATAAAGTTTTACCAAATTAGATTTAAAAAATGGCAGAATACATTTACTATTACCACAGCTGCTAAAGAAAAAACCTTGACTTTTTGAACCTAGACTCACTTTCACATTTTACTGACACATTGTAACCAGGGCATTACAGAGAGGTACAAAGACTTTTGATGAGGACAGGCACAGGCAGTAGCTCCAGCTTCCTGAAATTCTCTCGGTAGTTTGTGATTTAGCACAGAGTAGATACATATCTCCTGCATAGCTGAGCAGCCACAGGATTCAACATGCATCTTAAGTCCAGATGCAAAGATCTTTTTTGTAAAAAAAATAAAAAAAATAAATAAAATGATACAATAAGATAAAATAAAATAAAATAGAATAAAAATAAAAAGAGCATATTTAGCAGGTTTCATGGGTGTGATAGCAAACCTTCAAAGCAACCATACCAACATGATCATTCATGCAGTTGCTTTTTACATTCATCAAATAATCTGCTGGTTAGAAAAAATCCCTGATGCTCAGTTGCAACACCTACATTTAGAAAATGGTCATCACATGTAATGTATGACTGTATGTATCATTAACAGCATTAAGAAAAAGGAAAGTTTTTTTGTTTGTTTGTTTGTTTTTATGCAGTGGGCCAGATATTATTTGTCATCCCTACCTTTTAAGCTACTTTTTCTAAGCCATACAATATGTAATATATACAGGCAAGGGTGTAGTTTTGTTTCAGTACTGGGGGAAAACATCTAAAACAGGAGGTCTGGGGGTCCTCTGACTGAGTGTCAAAAAACTTAATTTGCTCCTTTTCTGCACAAATTTATTGCGTGATAATGAATCAATTCTGTCAAAGTCCTCTTCATGTTTTACTGGGGGACACAAATGCACATGTCTCCTGTCCCCTGTGTCCTCCTCAAAGAGGTTATACAGAGTTCACTGGATATCTACTGGTGTTATCTATGGATGATGCATTTGTAAACTATTTAAATTCTAATCAATAGAAAATTAATAGGCAAATATTTTGACAGACAACAAATTGTTTAAAGGTCCAGTATGTACGATTTCGGAGGATTTAGTTGAATCTAGCAGAGAGGATTGCAAATTGCAACCAGCTGAAACTTCTCCTAGTTAGAATTCCTTCATTGTTCATGGTTCAGGAGGTTTTTGCCAGGAGCTGAATTTTTAACAGAGGTCTACTCCTCTCCAAAACAAATGGACCAGGTGATTAAAACCAGTAAAAACACTGAATAAAGCAGTTTCACATTACTAATCAATGCTTCACTGTTCACTGTTCAGCAACACTGTTCAGCTTGTTGCAGTTAACTCGCTTGCCCAGCACTTGCTAATGTGTGCCCACATTTCATCTGATAACTTAATGTGTGCTCACCTTATTTCTGATCCACATGTTCAGGAAGTATTTAACCATGAGCCAAATTATCTGCAGAGGTCTCTTCTGCTCCAAAACAAACCAACCGGAGGCCTGTACTATGAAACCAGTTCAGCTTTGCCAGGACATCTTTTCTTTGTCTGGATTGACAAACCCGTCACATTGGCCATCTGGATAACCGGTACTACAAAGCTGATTATCAACTTAGTTTGGTCAACTCTGGGTTTTCCTATCCAGCCACAAGTGCGTTCATGTGGAAGAGGTGGGGTATTAATTGCAAGTGACATAATCAGAACCATGAATGAAATAGGCTGTGTCATATGATTTGCGATGAAATGATAGTGTCTGGGATTGCGAGACAGTGAAATGGCAGTGGTATGAGTTGTTTTGTGTTGTTTTTATATGTCGCCTTGATTATTGTAATGCCATTACAAACTGCCATTACAAAATGACAGACCATTCAGAATGCTGCTGCCAGGGTTTTACAAAAACTAAAGAGAGACTGCTTTACATAACCTATATTGGCTCCCAGTATCTTTTAGAACTGATTTTTAAGTCCTTCTGTTCCATTCCTTTAAGTGACCCCACATGCCCTGTATGGAGGCCTCTGCATTTGTTATGTCTCTCTACTAATTTATTCAGGGTTTTTTTTCTTTAATTTGTTCCCTGTTTGATGGGGGGAAAATTAAAGGAAAAGCCTGAATGAAAGAGCGGCAAAGTAAATCAAATGTAAATGCTTCCATGCCCCAGGGCTCACTGAGTGGTTTGTGAAGTGTGAAAATGTCATGAATAAAATGTAAGAGCATGTACGACAATGCTTTCTGCCACCATCACCAGAACACCAAATCATATTAATTTTTATCTTCAAATTTAAAAAAAAAAGAAAGTTTTTTCTTTCCATGAGCTGTACTCAGGAGTCTTTTGAAAAGAGCCCAGACTCTCAGTGAGATTATCTGATGAAATAAAGATTGTATTTATAAATGAGGGAATATATTGTGGAAATTTTGGGAAAGACCACTGCGCTCAAACCTCTGGGTGCGTTGTCCAAAAAGACCCCTTCAATGAATCAAAAAAATGGGGAGGTGTGCGATCCCCATTTTTTTTATTCATTTAAGGAATATATTGTAGAGGAATGGTGTTCATCCTGTGCAGAGTTCCACGAGACCCAGAACAGCACTGAAGACTGAAGCTGTTCTGGGTCTCGTGGTGGCATGAATGCATACTACGACACCTCATGTTGTTTTTTTCTCTTCATTTGTCATCAGCCATATACATATTACACACACAGCGGCCAGTTTATTAGGTACACCTTCCTATAACTAATGCACTCTAATACAACAGTCAGTGAGGGTCCTGTAGCAGCTGTTGTGTTAGACTGCATTGATTTTGTAGGTGGACCTCTCAGTTTCACCTCACACAGTAAATAATCAGGAATAATGCTCCAATAATAAAGTATATACAGTATCTAACATGTGACATTCTGCATAATGAGTACTTTAATTTGTGATATTTGAGTACATGTTGTTGATAATACTTCTGTAGTTTTATTTAAGTAAACATTTGAACATGCATGACTTTTACTTGCAATGAATAAGCTTTTTACAGGGTGACATTAGTACTAGTTTTTAGTATTTTTTTTCTCAGTTTTTTCATATCCCAGCACTGACATCACTGTTGCAGCTCCTGATTAAATCCATGTATTTTGTCTCAACAAAGTTGCACTACAAGAGCTGTGGGGTGACACTGACAGTAAAATACGCCTCAGTTCAAAAACCTTTACGGACTGAGTCTTTGTTACACATACCACGGAAAATAGAAACCACTGCCAAGTCTATCAAACACTTTATCTGTAACAGTGCAAAGGTAGTGCAATATATGACACATTATACACAATTCCCTGGCAATGCTTAAGCACAATACATGGAGTGAACTGTTCCTGCAATGCACAGTCAGAAAGCAATCACAGGACACAAACACAGTAGTGCAAAAACATTAGCAGCACCTTGATACAACACTGATGACTTGATGCAATAAATTAGTGCATTACATGAGATGCGAAATCGATATTAAGTTGCAAATAGCAAGATCTGTCTGTTGTAATAATGTCCAGCAGATACAGAGACAATCCTCCAGCAGGTCATTTGATTTTCTCTCTGATAATTGGCTTAATATCCTGCAAATCATCGGTTATTGTACCATTATTGTACTTTGTTTCCGGAGATGTGGGAGTCCTGGCAGTGCATGACACGCAGGGAATCAGCCGCACGGAAGTGTGTCTCTGGTGAACCGACTGTGCGTCTTATCCTTTCATCAGGTCCGAGTTATCGTGAGTCTCTTGCGGCGAGTCCGCTTCCACGGGTTTGCGATAAATGACTGCGCCTCTCAGGCCGGCCAGAGACAGCCGGGCCCGCATGTTGAGCCGATGAAGCTTCATTAGGAACTCATCATTTCCTACAATATAAATCAGCGGGTTTATTGCGCTGTTTAGACAAGCCAGGCATCTGCCGATCTGGTGCGCAATGTAGATGCCGCGGAAACTGGTGTAGCAAATCCCATCTAATTTTGAAATCCTGGTGCTCAGATTAACATTTCGAAACACGTGGTAGGGGATAAAACAGATGGAGAACAGCATCACCAGAATCACGACCAATTTCAAACACCGCTGCTTCAGCAGAGGGTTGATGTTGGCTTTTTTGGAGAGAACCACAACAACGTGTCCATAACACACCAAAATGATCAGCAGTGGTATGGCAAACCCTGTGACAGTCCAGCCGATGCTGTATGGCAGGTAGCGTCTAATCAGGTCGTCCGACGTGGTGTCGAAACATGAGTTTGGGTGTTTTAAGTCAGTCTTGTCGAAAAACAAATCAGGGAGGATCTGGATAATGACGAAAAGCCAGACCAGGGTGCTTATGGCCAGCGAGTGGCGGCTAGTGATTTTCCCCATCACTTTCATGGGGTGCACGATGCCCAGGTACCTGTAGATGCTGATACAGGTGAGGAAGCCGATGCTGCCATAAAGGTTAAGGTTGAAGCAGAAGCGGGTCACCTTGCAGAAAGGCTGGCCGAACGGCCAGTGGCTGCTGCGTGCGTAATAGTACACGAGGAACGGCAGGGTGAACAGGTACAGCAGGTCCGCCACCCCCAGGTTGAACATGAAGATGTTAATGCTTCCGATTTTGTTCCAGCTGTAGTACACACTCCTCAGCCCCCAGATGTTTGACAGCGTCCCGACAGCAAACACAGTGATGAAGACGGGCGGCAGAAAGGCGTGCGTAAAATCCAGGTTGATGCTCTCGCAGGTGATATTTAAAAACATCTCTTCGGCTCTCGCTGGTTTAAAATGTCCCTTTTATCCAATCTGAACTTATCCACAAAAATAAATCAGTAACCAGTGGCCCCGACTCACTCTTATCAAACATCTCCTCTGGAAACTACTTGTGCGTCGTGCAAAGCAATGCTTAAGTGAATACGAAAACAGGAAGATGCCCGCCCACTTCCTAGTCTAGTGGATGATGTGACACGCATGAAGAGGCATGCTGACATTCTTGAATATAGAAAACAAAACTAACAAATCAACATTACAGTCATTTACAGAGAACGAATCAAAGGATTTATTCCCGTAAAATGATTTACATCACTACCTGTCGTGACAGAATAGGTCGTACGTGCCCATAACTGTTTCATAAATTACTCGTTTATATTGAAAGATTAAAATTAAGCTCATAAAAAACCACGTGGGCTTATTACTGGCAAAATATCAGAATGAGTTACTGGGGATTTGGCCCTCGATGTTGCAGCACTCACACACTCCTTCCGTCTTGTCAAACACTGGTTATGTAATAACTTCAGAACAAGGTGGATATGTGTAAACATTTAAATCAAATGCAGATAAATAAATGCCATTCCCATGCATACAAAATTAGAGTCAATTTGAGTTAACATTTATTTATCAGTTTAGCAGTGTTTTCAATGAAACAAACAACAGTTCTCTTATTGAACGCAATAAAATCAATCAAATCTGATCTTTTTGAGATAAATTGAAAATACATCCTAACATTTGCAAATGAATACTGTATAGTATTCAAAAAAGTGTACTAAGATATTTGAATTTGTATATTTTAAAATATGCTTATAATGTGTAATAATAACTATTTAATATAAATCTATTACCATCTAAAATTCTCAAATCAGTGTGCAGCTATCTGTTAGTTTTGTCCAACGTTTGGCTAACTCAGGTTAGCAGATCTTGGCACCAAGATAACTCTTACTGTACTGAAGGGGCTGAAGAAACAGCAAAGTGGATGTTTGCGTGTTCATTCTGGAGACATGAAAGCTAATGGGGGTTACGGTTCAATATCCAGGGCTCATTCTGAGTTGTATGCGTCTGCCTGGCTGTCAGTCAGTGTCACTGTCAAGCAATGAGAACATCTCTATGGTGGCTGCTCTATGCAATACAGAGCAACAACAGCATTGTCCATTTAGTCTGGAGGTTGTTTTTATGAAATCAAAACTCAATCTGTATATTTTTCTTGTACCATTCAGGGCTGGACTGGCCATCTGGAGTACCAAGCACTTTCCAACTGGGCCAATGTGACCTTAGGGACAACACAACTGTCTTTTTTTTTTTTTTTGACCAGCCAAAACACAGGTAGATCTGCCTATTGGTTTGTTTTCTTAATTGACACTGGGCTGACCCAATCACATCTTTAAACCCCTCCCTCTTTGGGCTCAGCAGAATCATTAAACAGCATCTGCCAAAAAAATAAAGAAAAACGGCAAGAAAATCAACCAAAAAAAGGGAGATGCAGTGAAATTGCAGGCCAAACAAAGACTTTAATCTGTGCTATTCAGACCTTTTTAGTGACTAGTTGCTTAGAGAGTTTGGTCTCGCTCCGAAGTGGTTGAAATCCGGCGCTTGGGCAGTGACTTGCAGCGTCATAAACAATGAAAAAAGGCGTCCTTTAAAGTCAGCATAATACGCTGCTGGTTGCGGTTATAGTTTAACGGCACCTGGCGACATCAGGGGGAAGTGCGGCGGGATAAGGATGAAAGTTAAGGAGGCTAAAATGTGAGTGGGGTGGGTGGGAGAGGTGGTGGATGGGTCCAACAAACACAGACTTTCACCTGAGAGAGTGGTGTTCGTGTCCCAAAAGATTCTAAAGCCAAATCCTGTTCTTTTTTCCTAAACCTAACCTTGTGATTTTGTTGCCTAAACCCAACCATGTGTGTTTGTTGTTGAAGAAAAAAAAAGTCAATTTGCGGTGTTGTACCGACGTAGTGCATTTATTTTGAAAGAGACTGTATGCAAACATTGAATTTCTTTATATTCATGTAACAAATATACAAATGTCAATTAGATGGTAATCTGCATGAGAAATTCAGAAAAAGAAAATCGGTTATGATAATTATCCGCTTATAGTGATCAATTTGACCCAGACGGAAGAGATCACTATAAGTGGTTTCCACTGTGTGTATATATATATATACACATATATATATAGAGATATATATATGTGTATATATATATATATACATATTTTCTATGCGGCTATTAAAGTAAAAAATACAGCGCACGTGTGTAAATTAACAGTCCCTTTATTCCAAAAGTCGTAAAGAAAGCAAGGGAAGAACATTCAATAAAGCCCTGGAGGGGGGGAGTGGATGCACCCAGTTAAAGAGTACCCACCCGGACGGGACGCTCTAAAACTAAAGCGAGCACGCCCGTAAGGAGGCAGGGATCATTTCATCGGTCAACAATAAACCTGCCGTTCTATTGGTTGGGGGATTTTGACAGAGTTGTTACACAAAAAAATCCAAGCACAAGGCAGAAAGCAGAGCCGAAATTCCACGAGCGCACAGAAGCAGCTTGAGCGCAAGGAGAAGAGCTGAAGCTGGAGCAGGAAATCTGTGCAAGCAACATTGTATCTGAGTGCGAGCACACAGTTTGAGCAGAAACAGAGTAGATCTAAGCACAAGCAGAGGCTATTTGAGTGCGAGGACAGGGTTTTGAGGGACAATATTACAAAATCTGAACGTCTGAAACAGATGTATCTAGTTTCGTATGTTAAAAGAGTATAAATGAGCCTTAAGCTGTTAACGCCTTCCATTCCCCAATGTTGCTCTCCTCAAAGCCACCAGACTTCACTAAAAAAAAAAAGTAACTTTGCCAATTGAACACAGGAGCTGCTGGTTTATTGGTGAATCAGAGCTAGCTCCTTTAAATGCCAAAGTCACACAATAGCACAAACTAACTGATGGAGGCAGCAGTGGACCTGCAGCTCCTGTGTTCTGCGCTGTTAAATAACTGTTTTTCTTAACGCAGTCTGGCTTTGAAGAGGGCGATAGATTCCCGTCTGCAATTGCTGCCTAACTGCAAGATAAAGCAGTAAAAATACTCTCAATATAGCTTACACTTAAACTGATATGATTTTTTAGGTGGCTAAAATATGTTTTGTGGCTGACCCTGTCCACAGCAGTACATTGATAAGCTTCCATGACGGTATTCCTGTCTGCGTCTCCAAACTAGAGGTGTGCCAACTGACATCTCTTGTATGTAATACACTGATAATAGATAGGTACCTCATATAACCCAACTTCAGAAGATCCAAACTATCCCTTTACGCATGGTGGCCGCCACCTGTGTAGGGGTTGACATATTCACTAATCTCAGTATAAATTTGAGTTTGCCAAAGAATGGACAGGATTCATTCAAGATGGTGACATGAGAATTTGTGGGAACATAGAGATTTAAAAAATTATGGTAAAATGTGAATGTGGTTACCTTTTGCTTGTTCAATAATCTATATAGAGATTACAGCATAGATTTTAGTACATATTTTCAAATGTGTGAGCTCATGTATTTGCACATCTGGATCCTTTATTCTCAAGTGCTATTGTTGAATGTCAGGTTTCCCATCCTGATTGTAATTTTTCTGCCATTTTGAAACACTGGCTCAACACCCATGTGTGGTCACTTTCCTCACAGATGGGACCGGCCCATCCTTCTTTTAGCTGGATGCACATGCACCTCACAGCCAGGGCAGGGCACTACGGGCAGCTGTGGCTGGGGACTGGCGGCAGTAGGAGATGCTGCAGGAGCAGGACTCAATCATCATCACCTGCTGCAGGGTGAGCATGCCTTGGGGGCACCGGAAAACCATCTGCACAGTCCTGGTGTGGGAGGGGCTGCAGCAGCGTCCCTCCAGACAGGTCAAGGCACAGAACCTGGGATGGTAGGCTCTGGTGCTCCAGCAGCCCTGATGTTCAAGCTGAATGGACAGAGGTGATATGTAGCTGCTCTCGCACACTCCCGAACCCTGGAATACACAGTGACAAGCAAAATTGTAGTAGTTATGTGATTATGTTTCCAGTGATGTGTAGTTATGTGTAGGTTGGAATGGGGACCATTCGTATCCTGGTTTATGGCAAAAAATTTGTAAAATGTGTTCTAACGTACTGGTAAAGGTATAATATTCCATTATATCACTTTTCATTAGAGTGTTATTGAAATCAAGCCTCACCCCTTTTCACCTCTAAGCCAATCACAAGCCACCAGCATATCTCAGCAGGCTCAGTCAAGAGAGTCTAACCGCAGACCTACTGCTTTGGGACCTCAGGTTAGCAGTTGAAAATGTTTACACTTTTTGTGTGGCATTTTTTTCACCAAGGGCAGAAGTTTTACAAAGTCAGATCCAACCTAATGTTCACATTAGTGGCCTTATCTTTACCCCATAGTGATAGTCCTGTTGTATCCCGTGATACCTCTGTGTTTCAGTTTTTTTTTTTTCAGAGGATGAATTATAAAAGTTGGTGGTTGCTGGGCCTATACACCACCCCTTCCACCCACCCCACTTGGACCTCTGCTCCCTTAACTTAAGTTGTCCAGCCGCGTTTCATCCTGACATTGAGTATCATGCCAATGTGAAAGGACAGCTTTTTAGTCGGTGTCTGGCGCCAAAAGTCACTGACCAAGTGTCGCTATTCGATGACTTCAGAGTGAGACCGGGTGTCTGACTTCTCTCCAATATAATGGAACTAGATGGAACTCGGCTTGTGGTGCTCAAAAAAATACATTTGATAAATTCAACAGCAGATTGATTGATTGATTGATTGATTGATTGATTGATTGATTGATTGATTGATTGATTGAAAGAATATCGTTCCTACAGGAACCTGCTCACAACAAGGTCTGTGTGCAACAAAGACATTGCTGCTGAGTTTTTCAAATGCATAAGTGCCATGGGCTAAATGTATGAGCACCATCCACTTTCATTATATTGGAGAGAAGGCAGACGTCTCTACAGCCAATATCTCCAACACTTGATAACTCACAGCAAAACTTTCTAAATTGATAAACAGCACTACAGCCAAGAGGAAAAATATGTATATTTGATTTTGGGGTGAACTGTCCCTTTAATGTAAAAAAGAAAGTCTGCTAACAGAGTGTGCACCTCAGGCCTTAGGACACTACTTTCTTCCCATAGGATTGAAGACCTGAGGTCCCCATGAGGTATACATTTGAACCCTTCTCATACTGGCTTGTGAGACTGGATTTTTTTTTCACGGCATTGATTTAGTGTTAAGATAGACTGCTGACTACTATGGTGATTTCATAATAACTCTGTCAGTATTGTTGTTCCATAGATGTTAACCAGGAGAATCAGATGCTGGTGAGAGTATAAAGATAGAGAGTTTTGGACCTTTCCTTGTGGCATTTTAGCTAACAGGAGCTAGCTGACAGTGACCTGACTTGTATTTAGTGACATTAATGATTGCTGCATTCTCACTGCAGTGTTCCACTGAGCCATGCCAGTGTGCCAAGCTTGGAATGCAGCTTTACATGTTATGGCAGTTCAGAAAACACCAGTATGATTAAGAACAATGTAGCAATTATAGTTCCAGGGCCCTAATGTGTATGCTGACTAACACAGCAGAAACAAACATGTTTACAGCCTGGTACAAAAACAGTTTTGGTCTTTATAGCTAATTTCAGCATTCATGACAACTGTATTGGGGTGAATTATTTCATAACCCACCCATTTACATTTTATTAAGGCTTACAGTTACATATAAGGGTGTGGCCTCTTTGAGTTGTCTGTGAGGTGTCGCTACAGTCTATGAGTCAGACTGATCGCTCGCTCATCCACAGCTTCACCCTTTCCTCCAAATATGTTCACTTCTGGCTCCAAAAATTGAAGACGGTGACGGCTGAAATGCCAAACTTGAGACTTCAAAACGGGAGTTCACATACCATACCAAGTCATGGTAGCTATGTCTCTTATTTTTATACAATGCTTATAACCTCTACCTGTGCTTTTCCTGCTATACGTCTAGAGGTGACAGGTCATTTTATACACCTGCTAGCAACAGACAAAAGAGTGGTTTTATTGATACTGAGTTATTTAGAAATTAATATAATTTGGATAAATGCATGATATAAAAATCCTCTGTGTTGTTTTTTACCATTAATATATAATTAATGGTCAGTGGCTGATAGAGTAGATTTAAAATGGTGTTTTGGTTGCGCTTGGCTCGAGAGGCTGTTGTTATTGGGAAGGGATGGTACCTGGTCAAGAACAGGCTTTAAGTATTTCTAACATCTCTCTGAGATGATTCCCAAACATGAACACAGCACAACAATAACCCCTTTTACACTGCCTGTTCAAGGTGGGAATATCACTTCATTATGTTGCCTTGCCATTCTGTATGAAAGGTATGATAGCGGAATTGTGTGTGTGTGTGTGTGAGCACACGTGTGAGGTTTTGACGTTTTATGTGTAAGACCCTCCGTGGGAGAGTAGCTGGTAGCAGCTAGCAGCTAACTCAGAAGAATAAAAGTGGCTGAAAATGTCAGCAAATTGGGAAAAAAATTAAGTCCGGGAGCTCCTTATCCTCTGTAAATGAGTGTTGTTATCATATTATGTCATGGTTAAAGTTTAGGAAGTGTTGCTGACATGTGTGTTATATGTCACACTAGAGGCCGACACTGTTTCATTCTGTGATGCCAGCATGCTGTCTGAAATCACACACATTTGTGGCATCATGCCGCTGTTGTTTGGTTCTGTATAAAAATGTAAAGGCGGCATGAAGAAGGGAATTTGTAGCGGCTCTATAGTGCCATCTCTGTGTAAAAAGGGCTACAGAGATTGGTGACTGGCCTTACTCTGCAAACCAAACAAAACATATTTTTGGACCAAACAGTTCTGTGGACTCCCTGGTAGAAATAGATCACTGGGGAGCTCCCCTGGGAACAACATACCCTCAGGGGCTTTTACTCTGTTTACATTTGCACAGCCAGTAGGGTCACTGAGGTGACATGGTGTAAGCCGTCCAGCAGTTGGTATAGTAATGTCACTTTTGCAGAGTCAAGGACCTACTCTAAAACAGGAGTTTAAAAAAACCATCCATCCATCCATCCATCCATCCATCCATCCATCCATCCATCCATTTTCATCAGCTTATTCGGGGCAGGGTCGCGGGGGCAGCAGGCTGAGCAAAGCACCCCGGACATCCCTCTCCCCAGCAACGCTTTCCAGCTCCTCCTGGGGGACTCAAAGGCATTCCCAGGCCAGACAAGATATGTAATGCTTCCAGCATGTTCTGGGTCTACCCCGGGGCCTCTTACCAGTGGGACGTGCCCGGGACACCTCCAGCGGGAGGCGCACATGAGGCATCCTGGTCAGATGCCTGAACCACTTCAACTGACACCTTTCAATGCGAAGGAGCTGCGGCTGTACTCAGAGCTCCCTCTGGACGTTCGAGCTCCTCACCCTATCTCTAACTGGGGATTCCCACCAAAAGCTTCACGGTGACCTGCAGGCACTCTGGTCGCTCTGACATCACCCACACTGCCAGCTTGCAGCAGCCAAAGGGTCCCTTTTACACTGCCTACACTGCTTTACATGTGTCCATCTAGGCTGACCAGCTGTGCACTTTACAAGGATGAACAAATATGCTATCATTTATGTCTTCACTATGTATTATTCATGACTTCCATTACACAATTAAAATAATGCTAATAAACCCAGTCATATAGCCTTTATGAGTCTTTTATTATTATGATTTTACCCTCCTGTTGGCATGTAGGACCATTGAGAAATGTAATTGGTGGTAAATAGGCGGGAGCTTATTTGGAGGGAAAAAAGCGTAGCCTATATAGCATGCACATCTTCGGTTTCCTCTTTCACCATGGATCGCACTTTTGGAAGCCTGCTTTATATTGCATTGGCGTATTTGCTGAGGAAATGCAGGGCCCGGAGCCGTTGGTCCGTCTGGGTCCACAGAGTCCTGCAAATCCGGTCTGCAATTAGCTGCTGCTTCGGCGGCGGTGCTGCTTATTTGCATAAAGTTCAGCTTTTCTCAACATCTACTTGACGCTCTGGTCGCTGGCATCGCGCCAACGCCCCTGATGCCCTTCGTCGCCAGCGTGCATTGAAAATGAATGGCTGCCGGCTGCTTATGATGCTCATGAAGCTTTTGGTGGGAATCCACGGTAAGGCTGAGCCCAGCCACCCCACGGAGGAGACTCCGCTTGTATTCGCAGTCTCATTCTTTTGGTCCCTACCCAGAGCTCATGACCATAGGTGAGGGTTGGGACGTGGATAGACCAGTAAATCATCTGCAAAAAGCAGAGATGCAATTCTGAGGTCCCCAAACTAGACCCCTTCCTTCCCCCCGGCTGCACCTCGAGATCCTGTCCATGAAAATCACAAACAGGATTGGCGACAAAGGACAACCTTGGCTGGGGCCAACACCCACCGAGAACATGTTTGACTTTACACCACAGCTCTCACTTTGGTCATACAGGGACTGGATGGCTCATAGCAGTGAGCCCGGCCCCTCGTACTCCCACAGTACCCCCCACAAGACTCCCCGAGGGACATGGTCATACGCCTTCTCCACAAAGCACATATAGACTGGATAGGCAAACTCCAACGACCCCTCCAGCAGCCTCACAAGGGTAAAGAGGTGGCCCACTGTTCCACGGCCAGGACGGAATCCGCATTGCTCCTCCTGAATCTGAGGTTCGACAATCAGTCGGAGCCTCCTTTCCAGCACCCTGGAGTAAAGTTTACCCAGGAGGCTGAGCAGTGTGAACCCCGATAGTTGGAGCACACCCTCCGGTGTAGTTTAAATGTCCCTCAAAATGGTGTCAATCAATCAATCAATGAATTTTATTTATCAAGCCCAATATCACAAATCACAATTTGCCTCACAGGGCTTTACAGCATACGACATCCCTCTGTCCTTTGGACCCTCGCAGCATCCTAAGGTGCTCCTAGTTTTTTTGTGGGCCACAATAAAAAAAGGGGTTCTTAGAAACACTAAAAAGTTCCTCGGGTCTAAAAACACCTATAACTACCCATACTGACAGCACATACAAAAAGGAAACTGAAAGGTATGTGCCCAGCCAGATTATCACCTGTGTTAAACTGTGTTGGAAATTTCATATAGCACATAATGTCAGATGGAAAGATTGTACCTAAAAAAAGCCACTATATAAGTCAAAATGTATGCTTTGAAAAAAGCCTACTGAGAACAGCTCTGTCATTGCAAGTGCCATACAAAACTCTGAGGAAAATGCCACTATGGAATAAAAAAGAAAAAGACATTTTAAACACAGAAAGGACATAAATTAAAATTAAAAGCTCAAAAATACCAATGAGGAAATAAAGTTTTACAAGTTATTGAATTATTTCTCTCTTGCACAGTATTTTACTGTATTTTCAGATGATTATTACTTTTGTAATGTCCACATTTATATGACATTTTTGAGTTTTATATAGTCCAAGATAAAATTATGTGGATGTCAAAATGGTGCACAGAGGCAGCTCAGAAAAGCAGTACACCACCAAAAGCATTTATAAATTCGACATTGGGTTGAACCTTACTTTGGAAGGTGTTATCAAGTGTTTGATGACTTGAACTGGTTAATGTGTGTTGTTATGCACTGACCAGCTGCAGCCTTCGGAGCCCCGGCAGCAGAGTCTGGCATGGCCTGACCTGGCACAGTCTGGTCTCAGTCTGCAAGCGACAAGCCCAGTTCCTGTTTGTGGTGCGGGTGGAGACACCTGGACCACAGCTGTGGGAGCAGGGGCTCCAGTCTGAGGTCCTCTCAATACAGTTGAAGACAGAGCCAAACGCCGGGTTGGGCAGCCCACCCCCGTTGTCCTGTCGCGCCTGCTCTGCTGGAAAGAAACAGAGAAGAGGAAAATATTTGCTGCATGCATCAAGCTGAAAGTTGTTTGAGGTGGACAGCTTTGATGAGAGCTTATGAGTCAGAAAATTCAGCACATATGCAGTCTGAAATGTTGTAAACTGCTACTCAGGCGAGGTCAGTTTGCTAAGAATAGTGCTCACAGATGTTTCACACAGATGTTTGATCTTCCTGACACCTCTTCTGAATTGAAATCTGTTTATTTCCTCATAGCCCAAAAGCGCCCTGAACCATTCTGGTAGATGACTGAAAGCCCATGTGTCCAAACACCTGCTTACTGAATTTAAAAGCAGCTTCTAATGCCTCACAGAAAATAGCTGAAAATGATCCAAATGCTTCAGTGTTTTAGATGGTAGCAATGTGCCTCTGCATTTTTTAAAGCAGTTGTATTTGATGGGATAGGCAGAGATCTGGAAAAAAAAAAGGCATATTTTGAAAATACACCCTAATCCTGCAGCTCTCCCCTCTCTGTCCTAAGCCCTCCCCCCACCAGATGACCACAGGCTTCATACAGTAACCCACTGTTTCCCATAAAGTGATTTATTTAATCTAATGTCATTGTAGAGTTGTACGCGGCTCATTCACTCAGCCCCTTCTTTCCCCACTGTCTCTATCTGTTTATCAGACCACAAATAAAACAACAATTACCTAGCTAGCCACTCCATCGTCCCTCCGCCTTACTCCCCACCGTTGTGGACTGCTTCCCCAGGAGGAGAACAGGCAGCAGCTTCAATGGGCAGATGAGCAGCTTGATTTCAGCCAGCACAAACCCCTCAGTGCCAGATGACACAGTGGGTCTAACTTGTCTAACAGCAGCTACAGAAAGTTAGCTGATTTGGCAAGGAGTCAGGGTTGTCCGTTCCCTGGTGCTGGGGTTTGTGCTGGCTGGATTCAGGTTACCGCGGCTCTGTCGCCAGAGCTGCTGCCCGCCCTCTTTCCAGCAAGTTGGTGTGTAGTAGCGGGGAGTGAGGGGGAGGATACACTGTAATTTGGACCCTAGCTAACATTAGCTACATAAACGTGCAGTCGGAACTGCAGCTGTAAGGCTTTGACTCTGGTTAGCAGAAGGCCAAACTGAAAGCAACATTTTCTCTACATTTCTGAAACACTTCACTGATATTCACACTTGTGTTGTTTATTGTCAAACTCTCTTTCAGACTCTTTTGATAAGTCTGTCTTCCTTTTGTGGATTGCTTTGCAGTGTAGGCAATTCTTGCCAATGCTGGCAGGAGTCTCCCTCACTGAATCGAGTTTCATCATCTGAAGGGGCATGTACACATATCTGCATTTGCAGAACTGGCAACAGGAATGCCATCTTTCTGAAATGACCTGTGATTGTCCAAAGGCTCACGTCTAGATTTTCTAAAGCCTGAAAACAGGGCCAAGAGGAATCTAGTTTTCTCTAAGTTCACTTCAATTACAATATGCTCAAAGTTTAATATGGGATTTTTGCCCACTGATGCCAAAACTAAACTGCCTATCTGAGCATTAACAGCCAGACATGTTCTTGTAGTTGATATTCTGATAATTTAACCACTGTTGATATGTGTTTCCAGCCATCTTTTTTGGTCTTGTTGATCATCAACCCCATTACCTGTTGATGGATTTGAGGAAATGCTGTTGTCAAGGCCATCACACACCCACTCTTTGCAGCAGCGCCCTGGCAGTCGCACCAGCTGAGGGCTGGGGCATCTATCAGTGGGCCTCTGCAGATCATCGCTGCAAAGGGGCACGCATGTCACACCTCCCCCCAGGCAGTGGCAGAGCTGGGCACAGGAAGGTTGAAATACTTGTCCGTCCTCCAGCCTCCTGCCATTCATCTCACAGCCCAGCTCGTTACGACCTGATCACAGGAAAGGGAGGGGGAGAGGAGGTAATGTGATAAGTGGGGAAAAGTACAAGGCTTCCTACATCACTTCTGTGCCAAGAATGAGGTGAGTTATGTGCAACATGTGCAGACAAATAACCTGCAGCTGGAAACATGCTACTCAGTCAGAATTCTTAGGTATATGCAGCAGTGCTTTAGGGAAATTGAGTCACTGGTCTTTTTTAATAAGTACCTGATAACAGAAAAAAAAGTTACCTGCTGTAATCACATGATGCAGTGGAATTGATTGCGTAAAGTAGAGTAGAAAGGATATGCATCTTATTCCTATCATGATGAAGGGCAGCAGTAACTGGTAGCTGTAGTGGTTGCCTAGTAGTCTATCAGTGATAGTAGTTGCAGCCAATACTTTATAATACTGTGATAGTACTAGTGTTGACAACTGCCTCAGGTTGCGTGTCCCGTATTGTCATTACATTATTCAAAGACTTTTAAGTTACTCTCTTATAAGACTTGGAGAGGCAACAAATTCTCACATTTAAGAACCCTGATGTGCATGTACCTTTACTCGTCGCAACCTAAAATACTTAGAAAGCACACACAAAATCCATTCCTTAAAAACACTCTTACAGTCTGGCATGAAGCCCACAGCTTTTTAAATAACACTCCTAAACTTTCTTGTTTCACACCTATCTGGGGAAATGAAAACTTTAATCCAGGAAGGCGCGACATGGGATTCAAACTCTGGATGGAAAGAGGACTGTGCAAAATAAAAGATCTGTACAATGAAGGTACTCTAATGTCATTCAAACAATTGGGAGATAAATTTGACATACCTGGGAAGCACCACTTTAAATACATGCAATTAAGGAGCTTCATATATTCCCAAATTAAAACCACCTCGGAACCCTCACTGTCTACCATCGAGCAGCTCACGGTAAATCACTTGCATGACAGAGGTCAGATGACAATGTATTATGGGATATTGTTAGCAGGATCTAAAGAAAACTCTCTTTCATATTTATGTGCATGGAAAAATGATCTTCATATAGACATCTCTGTAGAGGATTGGGAGGAGACTTGTCTTCTGGCCCAAACTCAAACTATTAATACAAGATGCAAACTGTTACAGTATAAATGGTTGCTCAGGACCTATATCACACCTGTCAAACTACACCATTTTAATCCCAATATTCCCGACTGTTGCATCAAATGTACTGAAGAAGTTGGTACCCTGCTACATTGTATGTGGAGCTGTCGAGATATTCTGGAGAGAGGTTCTTGAACTAATCTCCAAGCTGACATGAAGTGTTATTCCTATTGAAGCCAAGATATGTTTGTTGCACATATACCCTGAGGATTTCCCAGCAACTGTAAAGGATCGTAAGCTAATTAATTTCTGTTTGTTACAAGCCAAACGTATGATTGCTTTAAAATGGAAGGAGACACAGAGACCCACTTCTACTCAATGGATTACAGAGATGTCATCAAACTTGGCACTGGAAAAACTGACTTACATGGCAAGAGGGAAAATTAAGGATTTTTACAAAATGTGGTCTTCTTTCTTAATCTTTATGAACGATCTAAATGTGCAAATGCCTGGAGTTGGACAAGGACTGATGCCACTACCATCACAATAACTTGTTGCACAGCTATAGTATTATTGTTGTGAAGAAGGGAGAGAGAAAAGGAGAATGACCGAACTATATACTTGTGATTTAAACATTGATTTAGGAATATATGTATGTATGTGTGTGTGCATATTGAGGTTCATGGAAATGTATGTGAGCATGTAGGTACGTATATGCACATATACTATTATTATTATTATTATTATTATTATTATTACTATTATGAAGAATATCATTTTATGTACCAAGGATCTTATGTTATCGAGGGTGGGGGGATGGGGGTGTTTTATGTTTATGTATGTCTGTTTGCAAAAATGGAAAATCAATAAATAAAGTGTGGGGAAAAAAAAATTTAAGAACCCTGAACCATCAAATGTTTGATATATACAAAATGACCATTTGCATAGCAATTATTCATCCTGTGTTATGTTGAGTTTGTTAAAAAACTTTTGTCTTTCTTGCATGCACAGCAGGCTCCCAGGTGAAAGTCCCAGGTCTGTTGGGCCCATCTACCTCCCCTCCCACCTGCCCTATCGGGACTTTCCAGCTTCTAATATTACATAATTACTGGCAGTGTTAAGAACTGACCTGTAGAGAAGAAGCTTATCATACTGCCACGAGAGGTGCCGTCCAACCTACCGGCAGTTTATCATAACACAGCGAAAGGTGTCGCCTGGCCTTGTAACAAACTGACGCCCCCAGCAGCGTATCTGCCGTAATCTGCGTATCTGCTGCAAAAAGTGGCTTTTGGCATCGGTGTCTGACGTTGAAATCACAGACAAAGTGGCAGTATTTGACAACTTTGGAATGAGAACGAGTTGTTCAAACACACAACTTCCACTCAGGAGACTGGTGTTTGTTTCCCGTATGAAACCAAAAGTCAACTTCAGTTTTTTTAACCACGCAACATCGTTACTGGCATAAGTCACGGGACATAGTCGTCGAGTGACATACTCATTAAGTTACTGTAACAAATATAGTTATTTAAATCCAAACCATGATGTTTTTTTTTTATTTAACCAAGTAGCTTTGTTGCCTAACCCTAGAATAGTCTTGGTGATGAAACCTATGTTTCCTGTGAAGCTGGGAATTTATTTTGAAGGACACTGTAGCATGTAATGACCAGAAATCGACGTGGAAACTGACACGTCCAAAACTGATGCCAGAGGGGTAAGTACAGAGTCATAGTTTAAGTATAGCCCACAGCGGGAACGTGCCGCCTGGCATGCTACTCGTCCATGTGTCACATTGTGTATGCAGAAGAATTCTAAATTGTAAATGGATCTTTTGCAATAGTTTTGCTGATGTTAAACGTGGTCCCCATTTATTTTAATTCATCAAGAATTTTCTCTATTTTTGTATTCTTTGTTCAAGGTGATAGGCTGCTCTCACAAACTCTTGTATGTTTTCCTTCGAAAAGTAATGTACCCAAATTCGTACATATCCCACATATTTTGAATGGCTGCGATCACATGCCCAATGCGCTGATGGCAGTAAACAAGACAGCGACCCCAAGTGGTGTTGTAGGGACACAGGTTGGGGTGGTGGATAGGTCACAAAAACCCAGACTTTCCCCTGGAGTTGTGTTTGGAAATATGTACTTTGAGTGAACTTTGAGTCATTTTAGGGTACATACATTCCATGTTTCTTTTTCTAAACCTAATCTCTTTAACTTTATGTTAATTACATAAGTGTACAATAAGGATGTAATGTCATTTGTAGGGCGCTAACTTGTAAGATATACAAACTATTGAATATATATTGAGAATACATTGACTGTGGAGACATGCAAGAAAAACGCTTTCTTCACAAATTCAGCCTAACACAGTTGAATAATTGATATACAAACAATCATTTTGTGGGTATTCCTTTAAACAATTAATGATAAGACATGAAAGGTAGAAACATTTGCTATAGTAGTAATGACGATGAATGTAGTATTAGAGTAGTGGCAAAGCAGTTGCAGTTTTGTCAGTGTCCGTAGTACTTGCAACTCTAATCCAAAGAAATCTGTTTCAGCATGACTGTCTTCTTTTCGCACCGACACACTGTCCCGGCCCTCCAGGGAAGCTGGCGCTGTAATCACACTGCAGCCCTCGGGGGGTGTCACAGGGAAGCCGGTCGGTGCAGGCCTCGCCCTCCTGCCTAGCGCACACCTGGCAGCACCCGCAGCTGTCAAACATCAGAGGAACGCCAACAGGGCAGCGCAGCACGGTGGGTGGGCACTGACATGGCCCAGTACACAGTTGGCACCACACCTAAAGTGAGAGTTACAAGAGAGAGAGTTCAGAGTTTTGCATTGTGCACATGTTGCTCACGATGCAGCACTTCAAGGCTGACTGTTAAATTTAAATCACGACATGTGTCAGAGCCAGGTCCCAGAATGTTTTCAAGGGACAGCCCCATGTAAACCACTGGGTGCTACTTTTAGGTAATGGTATCATGATGACATAATCAGATATTTCCAGTGCATCTCTGACGAATCATGCCAGGCATCATCAAACAGTCCCCATGATCACTGGTGCTGCCTTTTCCAAAATGATATCATTAGTTTCCGCTCACATTTTTTTTATTTTGACTTTTTTTTTTTTGTTTTTTTGTTTTTTTTTCTTAGTGTTTTGCCTTTATTTGATAGTACAACTTTACTGTGAAAGGAGGAGAGAGGGGATGACATGCAGCAAAGGGCTGCAGGTTAGAATTAAACCTGTGGCCCCTGCAGCAAAGACATAGCCTTTGTACATGGGACGCTCGCTCTAACAGGCGAGCTACTGGGCGCCCCTTCTTCTCACCTTGTTATGAAGAGGGAGCTTTTACTTATCAACCATTATCATGAAAGATTAGTTACATCACAGAAGTGGTTCTGACATCACAATCAAGGCAGTAATTCTAATATATACTGAATAAAAATTTAAATGCAACACTTTTGATTTCTCTTCAATTTTGGTTGCAAATTTCTTAAAGATCAACTTGAGGCAGAATTTTTTGTTTTACTACATATTGAAGTAATCAAAAATACGAATATCATCAGTCACTTCACAAAATGTTTTTGTACTGTTAAAGGGATAGTTTTTTTTTTTTAAACTGGGGTTGTATGGGGTATTTATCCGTAGACTGTATAATACATACAGTAGCTGTCAGTCAGGAGAAGAAGGCTGGAGAGCCACCACAGAAGCGAAGTAATATGTTGCGTATTTTAGCCTCCTAAAAAAAAAAATCAATATCAGGCCATGTGTTTGTTAAATTGAGAGTATTTTCAGCGCTTTACCTTTCCGTCAGACAGCCCGTTTCAATGGGAAAGCTGTTAACAGCCTCAGTTCCCCATCTATGCTCTCGTCAAAGCCACCAGACTCCACTGACAAAAAACATATTTTTAGCGCACCAAACACAGGAGCTGCTGGTCTTCCACTGACTCAATCAGTTAGTTAGTTAGTGTTATTGTGTGACTTTGGTGAGTCCGAACTGACCCATTTTAAATGCCAAAGTCACACAATAACACAAACTAACTTTGAGGCCAGCAGCTCCTGTGTTCAACAATATTAAATCACTGTTTTTCTCATCAGAGTCTGGCTTTGAAGAGAGCAATACAATGGCTTAATTTCCCTCTGGAAATTGTTGTCAGATGTAGAGGTAAAGTAGTAAAAATACTCTCAATATAGTGTATGCTTAAACTGATACTGATTTTCTTAGGTGACTAAAATACATTTTGTTGCTGACCCCTCCACAGCAGTACATTGTTTAGCTTCCATGTCAGACTCCAGCCTGCTCCTCCAAACTGGGGGTGTGCTGACTGACATCTACTGTATGTGATATACTGTCTATGGATAAAGTAACTCATAAAACCCCACTTCAAAAAACACTGAACTATCCCTTTAACACTCCTGAACCTGGCTTCCTGCTGTTTGTACAATTTGTTGAGCATGCTGTGGTGCAGCAGCAAGTTTTACTTTTTACCACAAAAAAACAGAACACACAGGAAGAGGCCCTGTATATCAGGCCAAGTTGGTTCATATCAGGTAAAGATGTTACACAACAGGCACATGGTGGTAATCACATGTTGTTACCATGACTGAAAAGAAGTTGGTATAACTGGTTTAAGAAATACACTTTTCAGGCATATATCTGGAGTAGTTAAGTGTAAGTCTGTATGCTGTAATAATCTTCTATTGAACTCATTGTGAGTCAACTGTATTACTGTGCAGCTCTACACACAGGTTGATACATGTGACAGTAGTGTAAGTTGTTTCAGGTTAAGGTCATACATTCATTTTTCATTTTCTGTAACCGCTTGTCCTGTTGGGGGCCAGGGGGGGCCTGACTGCTTTGACTAATGTGTCATTGGAATGGAACAAAAAGCTGTTGTACAACACTTGCCAGTGTGGCTTCAGTCAGCTTTCACTTTCAGAGTTTTGCATTGTGCACATGTTGCTCACGATGCAGAGGGGATGACATGCAGCAAAGGGCTGCAGGTTAGAATTAAACCTGTGGCCCCTGCAGCAAAGACATAGCCTTTGTACATGGGACACTCGCTCTAACAGGCAAGCTACTGGGCGCCCCTTCTTCTCACCTTGTTATGAAGAGGGAGCTTTTACTTATCAACCATTATCATGAAAGATTAGTTACATCACAGAAGTGGTTCTGACATCACAATCAAGGCAGTAATTCTAATATATACTGAATAAAAATTTAAATGCAACACTTTGGATTTCTCTTCAATTTTGGTTGCAAATTTCTTAAAGATCAACTTGAGGCAGAATTACTTTTAGGTAATGGTATCATGATGACATTATCAGATATTTCCAGTGTGTCAGTTTCCTGCTTCCTGCCAGCTTTAGCATGAGAGGGGGAGAGAGAGAAGATGACATGCAGCAAAGGGCTACAGGTTGGAATTAAACCTGTGGCCCCTGCAGCAAAGACATAGCCTTTGCAACACTTTTGGATTCTCTTAAATTTTAGTTGCAATTTTCATAAATCCGTGTCAGTGAGCACTTCTCCTTTTCTAAGATAATCCATCCACATGACAGGTGTGGCATATCCAACACATTCTCACGTTAAGTCATCACATATCGCTGCTTTGTCAGTGGCCTTTCACGTCTACAGATTACGTGCTAGGTATCCTCCTGTGGCTGCTTTTGACATTCCAGGATGCTGGAACGTCAACCAAAGCATATGGTTAGGTTTATAAAAAACGTCATGGTCTGCCTCTACATTCATACAGGAAGCAAACACCAGGCTCCTGGGTGAACGTCCGGGGTGTGTTGAATCCATCCACAACCACTCCCGTCCACCCTATCAGGACTTTCCAGGTCCTTATATTATGTCATCACCCGTAGTGATTCAATCTGACACCATCCAGCGGCGTATCATACTGCCGCAACAGGTGCTGCCTGGCCGACCAGCGGCCTACCATAACACTGTGAAAGGTTATGTCCGGCCATGTTACAAACTGACGTCGTCCAGCGGCATATCATACTGCTGGGAAAGGTGGCTATTGGTGTCAGGTGACATCGAAAGTACTGACAAAGTGGCGGTATTTGGTGACTTCAGAATGAGAACAGGTTGGCATATCAAGATGCTAAACAGCATCATCATACTTGCCAACATTGGGTTGTGAAAAATAGGGAGATTTTTTTCATCGGTGTATCGGCCCAAGGAACAAGGTTCCTTCGCAGGGTGTGCGTATAATTGTCGTCATTTCTTGCCTTGTATTTTAAGTGTATCCGATGTCTTGGTCCACTCTAAGCGGCAGGAGTGGGCCACCACATGTGGATCTATTTAACTAACATGTACTCACATACTGATGTTCATTAATGTGTACTGTCCCTTTCAAATAAATAAATAAAAAAAATAAATAAAGTGTAAACACTTTGATTTTAAGATCAAAAGATTAAAGGCCTGTGGTTGATTAACCTTAGATCTTTATTTTTTATTTCCCTGTCAAACATTTAGCTCATCACATGGGCATCAAAAATGTAACAAAACATCTCCTGTTAACACAGTTGTACAAAACAAAAAGCCAAATATCAATTATAACATGATATATGTCTACAACTACTTACTTTCACATAACATTATGTGCAAAAATAGAAATAAACAACAACAAAACATTATGTGCATGTTCATCAAAGGCCAGTAGTTTTGAGGAAAGATGGTAAAAATTCCCCTTGCAACTTCAACTACTGCTGTGATTCCCCTCAGTATGATTATTAATGGCAGTCCTTTGTTTTGCATTGCTGCCTCAAATAATCATTATCTATGTGATGATGAAAGCAACAGGGACACCCCCTGCCCAACCATCATCATAATAACATGGAAGCAAGCAGTCACATATTACACACACACGCACACACACATACACACACACACACACACACACACACACACACACACACACACACTATGCAGAGAACCGAGATTCTGTGACTATAATCAATGATCAATATCTTCAAATAGTTACATCACTGATGCAAACAGACGGAGGGACTGTTTTTGTGGCCAACGACATGACCTATCATTTTACGGAGAGGATATAAATATGTGTGTCATTTAGGCAGGACATACCTGTGTGATGATACACAGCAGCAAAGAGCAAAGCAGCTGAGTGTCTCTTCTCTCCATCTTCCTCACCTCTGCCTTCCGTGCTCCTTCTTTAGTCTCTCTCTCTTCTTCTTCTCCTTTGGAGAAGACTGTGGATGTGTTTATTAAAGCTGCCTACCTCCATTCATGTATATAGTCTAGGTTGTGAGGTCACAGGCGGTGGACTGCAAAGTAAATAGTTACTGAAGGAGAATAAAAACTCACAGGCCTATCTCCACATTTCTGCAGCAAAAGTTTTCCACTGCCACCCTGGATGTTCTGTATGTGCTGTATGCTGCTGAAAGGGGCCTAGTTTGCCAACAGATTTTGGGGTGGCTGATAAAATAGAGCTAAGTTGAATGCTATTATAGGCACAGTGTCAGTTTTCCTTTTCAAAGAAGAGACCTGAGGACTCTTTACCATGTCTTCGACCTGTTTCTTTGTCTCACTTAAACACTAACATTAACATCATCTCCTCCTCTCAATATTTCCACTGAGACAATTGTCTTGACCCAATACTTTAATGGAGTACCAGAGGTGGGACCAAGTCATTGTTTTTCAAGTCACAAGTAAGTCTTTGCACTCATGTCCCAAGTCAGGACTGACAAGCCCCAAGTCCTACACTTTTCGAGTCCTAAATGAATCACAATGTGCACCAAATGCAATGCCATTTTAACCACAGAGCAATTATATATTACAGTTTCAAATAGTATGAAAGGTTTTTAAAATGTATATTTCATTGTTGAAACCAAGCATCAACCTGAGGCTGAAAACTGAGGCTAACGTGAAGTGCCAAAAACTGCAGTTCCTCTAATGGCAACTTGGCTGGCTCCAAATCTGAGTTCATGTTAGTCCACCTCAATGTTAAAATGCCCAACTTTACAGCAGAAAGTATAATAATAATAATAATAATGGTAATAATAAGAATAAGAATGAGAATAAGAATAAGAATAATAGTAAACATGTTTATAGGCTGGTTTAATGGTTTAATCTGGTTTAATCACTAGGCCAACCCTGGAGTTCAATAACACAGATCAGCTTTGTACAGTTCCAATGTTATACTTTAAGATTTTCTTTCTTTTGGGGAATTACGTCAGTTAACATCTGAGTAGCTTAAATTAATTTACCTGTGGTTTTGAATTGATTCAGCTAACATTAGCTTAGCTTATTGACTAATTAGTGTATGTATAATCACCTGAAAATAAGAATCATTGTGTTTATTACCTTAGAATGAGCTCTTTGTACCCACATAGACAGGGATGCCTCTAATTACCTCTAAATCACACTGGGCTTTTAAATAGTCTGAAAACTTAGAAATCTACATATTGATTAGCATTACAAAATATCTATAACTAAATAAAATAAATCAAATATCCACAGTTGTTATTTATTAAGACATTCACACTAAGAAGTCCATAGTTTACAAGAAAAATGGCACAGACAATTTTATTTTGTAGTATTGGGAATCATCACTGATCTCACTAACATAAAGTAATGATACCACAGATATCAGTGTGAAGTCACAGTTGCCCATAATGTGCTCCCTGCAGATGTTCAGCCGCTGTTGGTGATTTGAGATGATTCCCTTGAGTGGAGTCCCAGCCTGGACCAGGAGGACCCAGAGCCCCTCCCCATTAAAGAGGAACAGGAAGAAGTCTGGACCAGTCTGGCTGGTTGTTTTGGCTGGACTGTTTTTAACATAGCGGCTGGGGTCACAAAGTTCTTCATTTTAAAGCTAAACAGCACACTAAATTATCTTTCTGAAAACATTTGATAGGCTACGCTCTAACACAATCTTGATTCCTACTTGTTCAGCGCTGCCTAGTTTGAGACTTTGACCGCAGTTCACAAGCAGGGATTGACATAACTGACAACCTTGTTAGAGACTCCTCAGCTCTGATTGTTTTCATTCGCCCACAGTAGATTCTATCAAATGCTGAGGTTAGGGAAAGACTGTGGTCATTGTTTATTTTTGTTTTGATCCATCCATACATCCCAACGAGAGTTATACAGTAATTCCTATGGCCACTACTGGCCTTTGTCACTTGAATGTAAACTGATTTGCTGAAACATCTGATGATGTTTTCTTGAGTAACTAGTAACCCAAATTACCAGATTAGTCAACTCGTCACCTGCATGTTTACAATATTAATTCCTCATTTTAAATACGGTTCTTTCTCTGCCGTATCCTTCTTGCTGCTATTGTGCGCACCCTCCACCTCCCTATCACCACCCAGTTTTTACAGATTCATCAGCCTCATCTGCCTCAGCAGTCAGCAGCTTCAAAGTCAGCAGCCACCACCACCACCATGTCTGGACTCCATGGAGGGATTAATCCTGCTGCTGCTCAGATGCCACTTGATCACAAAATATCTCCCTAAATCATCTTAGATTAAGGTTCCCGTGTGATTCATGAAATGCTTTTAGCTCACCAATCACAGCCTACAATGTGTGTTGATAAATGTGGCCGCTAAAAACAATCATCATTTACAAATCCCAGATCCAGTGTAACACGTTAATTCTTTTTGTCAGCCTGAAGAGTTCATCAAAGGAAGTTGGAAAAATGCAGTATGGAAAGAAATCACTGCTGTGATTGTACTATTTAATTTATACATCCATGATATGTTCCAACCTATAGCCTACACACTGTATATTAATAAAATAGCCTATATATTGGATAATATTGATAATGTATAATATCAATATTGTTATAATATTCATATGAAAGCTTATAATTAACCCAGACTGAGAAGTGTGTGGCCATGCGCTTTAGGTCTGCGTCCATTTCAGACATAACAGGTGGCAGAGGAGACACAGACATGTGTCCGAGCCAGACACTGGTAAAAATTGAATCCCCTACTAGTATTTAAATAATTACACTGTTGCAGGGTTTATTTATTTCTTTTTAATGATGTTTTAATGATAGATGATATAAACATGCTTTGGTTTGTCAGCGTTTAAAAAAAAAGAAAAATTTCAATTAGAGCTGTGCATGAGCAGTGTTCATCCTTCGGTCAGTTTGGAGCCAGTCCTACAGAGCCAGGCAGCTGCCAGCAGTGATAGAGCGTGTGCATTCATGTGGTGACAATACATTTTTAAGATGATTAATGTGTGGCTGGGCGGCACGGTGGTGTGGTGGTTAGCACTCTCGCCTCACAGCAAGAGGGTTGCCGGTTCGATCCCGGGCATGGGAGCCCTTCTGTGCGGAGTTTGCATGTTCTCCCCGTGTCTGCGTGGGTTCTCTCCGGGCACTCCGGCTTCCTCCCACAGTCCAAAGACATGCAGGTTGGGGACTAGGTTAATTGGTAACTCTAAATTGTCCATAGGTGTGAATGTGAGCGTGAATGGTTGTTTGTCTCTATGTGTCAGCCCTGCGATAGTCTGGCGACCTGTCCAGGGTGTACCCTGCCTCTCGCCCGATGTCAGCTGGGATAGGCTCCAGCCCCCCCGCGACCCTCAAGAGGATGAAGCGGTTAGAAGATGAATGAATGAATGAATGAATAATATGTGGCTGCAAATACTTTAAGTCAGAATACAGTCTAATAACAATTCTCCAACTCAGGCAGATTTACTATACTGCACCACAAGTCCACACTGACTCAAACTTACTTACTTACAAGCATACAAGTGCTGAGACCTAACGCGAGATATGATCGTAGCCTCCGCTCACTTCCACATTGATAGGCCTAAATGCCAGGCTTTGCGTGGAAATAACCGGACACCCAGTTTTGCGTTGGACATTTGTTTTATAAATGAGTGCCATTCTTTTTAATAAACATGTTTGTGTGGGAAACCGCATAGCATAAATATAGTTTTTGTGTATACAGAAAATACATCTGGCTGCAGGTCCCTTGTTTTTATGGCACATATATGTGCATATGCCATGATGAGTATTTCAATCAGGAGACACCAGATGATGAATGAAATAAAGATGATTGTTTAATAATACAGATTGGAGGTGAACAGATTAACAGATGATGTGATGAATATGAATTGATAGAAAGTCTTTGGGGCTTAGACCCCCGAGGGAGATGTGCAATTGAGCGGCATCTGAGCAGCAGTAAGATAAATCCCCCATGGAGTCCAGACACTGGTGGTGGTGGCTGATGACTCTGCAACTGAAGGCTGATGAGGCTGATTAGGCTGATGACTCTGTGAAGACTCTGCGGTGATGGAGGTAGTGGGTGCGCACAACTGCAGCATGAAAGAACTACGAGCAGAGAGAGAACCATATTTAAAACAAGAAGGAGTAAAATTAAAGGCTAACAGACAGGGTGTGTTACTGTGCTATTTGTTAATTGTGATCAGCTGAAAGAACAGCTGATGTCACAATTGATCGCCCTCCATAATGACAGGAAGAAATGAGTGAGCATGTGTGCAAGGAGTGAATGGTAGATATTATGAGAAATATTTTAAGTACCTAAGCATGCAAAAGTATAGTCTTCCTGACTGAACTTTTGCTAGAGCTTAATTTGTTAAGAGGGAACTCTTGCATGACATCAGCCCCTGAATCTCACCAAGGTTTCATATATTACCTTTAATCAAACTTCAAAGTGGATTGGTGAAATACTGGTTATGGCTTCAAGTGAAATTCTTGACCTCCAGTTTCTTTTATTGTGCCATAACATGCAAATTAAAGACAGTAACATGAATAATTGATATAGACTGTTAGACTGTAGTAGTCAGATTACATAGTGTTCAAGTGTGTGTGTTATAGAAAACAAGACTGTGTTCCTAGCTCTCATTTATTACTAATTTTACTACCACTCTTTAATAATCCTTGGATTGGGTTACTAAATTCATTCACTTGTGCTTTATTCTTCCATCTGAATTATATTTCATTGAAACAGTAGTCCAAGGAGTATTCAGAAACTACTGTTTAGACTGTTTAGTTGTACTTTCTTACAATATAAGAATAGTAACTGTAAGTGAAAGTGTGTGTTGCTGATGTAACCAGTAGAAATCAAAGAGGTGATGAGGTCTAAAAATTGTGACAACCCCTCCGCTCCACTAGGTGTGCCTGTTACAGGATGAGGGTTAGGGCAGAATGTCGTTGTTTACCTAATGAGCCACACCTGGGCCAGTGTGATTCATGATATAAAGCTCACCACCTTCCAGCAGACTTCTCTCTTCCCTCATGGTGCAGCTGCTGTTTCTTTTGCTTTGTCTACAGAAATTTTCACACACCCATACATGCAGTCATAACTGATTATTGACATTCACATTTATTGGATTATTTATCATTATTTTATAAATAAATAAGCTTTTAACTCTTTGGAAACTCATCTTGTCTCCCATCCTCGTTGCAGCCTAAGAGCCAGGATGTAACAAGTGGGGACTTGCCCAAAGCTGAAATTCACCATGTTGGTAAGATGACATCTAGGCTTTGTGGTGGTTTGGCCCAGTTTGACTGTGTTGCTATACTTATGTGACAGTTGAGGGCTTGTCCATTCAGGTTGATTTGTTAAGTGTGTTGTGCCTTTGGAAGCAGCAGGCACATGCTTGATTGCATATGCTGATTAGGTGATTTGGTTCAGCTGAGTGATGGTTTTGGTTGTGTGCCCTAATATGTTGTGCTTTTGCTCTGGTAGTTTTGTTGGGAGACAGACGAGTTTGGGAAGTAGGCTGTTTTTGCTACTTTGGGTTTATGTAAGCAGCTTTCCTTAGTGATGTTTTGGCTGTGCACTGGGTCTATTTGACCTTAGCATATGAGTTGTAATCTGGTTCTGTCGCATTAATTTGTAGTTTGAGTGTTTTGGGCAGGTAATTTCAAACCATGTTGTAAGTCATGGCCAGAGTGGAGGACTTTTTGAGAACTCCACTTGAGAGGGTAACGGAGTGCAGATGTAAGGAGTTAAGTGTTCGTCAACATTGTTTGGTGTCCAATAAGTTGGGGACGTCTTAGGGTGATTGGGCACCCAATTTGGTTAAGTTGGGAACTAGGGGTTATTACAGTGAGTAGGTTACCTTTTTAAATGTTGAGTGTTGCAGCTCAAATTTGGCAGTTCTGGTGGGAAGCACTAGCTTATGCCTTCAGTGGTGTGAGTTTTGTTTTAAAAAAAACTGAGTACACAATTTTTAAAAATTATTAAACTACAAAAATATATTGTGGTGAGCTTGGGTTTCTCAACTGTAAGAACGAGGTAGGAGAAATTCTGAACCAAGTGGTGCTCTTTATTTCACTTCAACACAATTTTGTTAGCCACTGTAATGTAATGTAACCTGTAACACAGGTGGGAGGTCACTAACTGTGTACGACTTTTGTCTTGGTGCAAAATGTTTTACCACAACATTTACTGTTACCCATTACAACCATTGTGAACTACATAAACATTAATCATGTGAGTGATTTAGGAAACATTTAAACCATACACTGTAAAAATAATGGACATAGCATCTGTGACGTCGTCCATTGGTTTGTGGACTGCCGTTTTGAAGCCTCGACTTTGAGAAACATCCCCCTGCAGAGCCGAAGAGACACTGTTATAGACGTGCGCATGCTCGAGTACCAGACTCTCAGTTGAATGTTGCACGGACGGAGATTGCTAAATATATTTTAGATCGTTGTTGTAAAAACATCATAAGCCTTGAGTTTACAATTGCTTGTGTAAAGCACTAAATAGAAAACTTTTCTACTACCTAGCGCACTAGCTCACTAGCTAACATTAAGTGCGTTTCCATTAACCCTAGAAATGCGCAAAACCTAAATATCGCAATAAAAAACTGGTGATGGAAACACCTACATTTCGAAAAAACTCTCAAATATCAAGAAAAAGTTTTTATGCTCTCATGAGGTGGTTTTTCAGACATGTCGATGTAGAAGTATATCGCAAAAGTGTAATGGAAACACTTTTTTCGCAAATGTACGTCACCGGACATTCAAGTCCTCTGTGAATTCCTCTTTCACAAATAAAGTTTTGAAGAAGAAAAAAAAAAATTCCTCGTTCACAATCCTCTCCCAGAAATCCTTTATCCATGGTCGCTGCCACACATAAAGACTTTGCATTTGGAATACCACTCGCTCTCTTCGTCTTCAGTTGTAGACTACTGCAACAGCAGCAGTGGCAACCGAGATGATTGTTCCAGCTCGCAAGAGATTTGGAATGTCCATCTCACTTCCGTGGAGTCTCGCGGGACGAGATTTTATGAGAATTACGGCTCATACGCAAAACACCTTTTAATGGAAACACCTGCAAGTCGCAATTGTACTTTGTCGAAGCTTTAGAAATATCGCATTTATTTTGTGCAAAACTGTAATGGAAACGCGACTACTGTCTCCTTATTGGCTCCTTAATCATGGATCAATAGAGAATAGTTACTTTCACCACAGTTTAATTTTAGGAGGACCACTCAAAGGAAACGCGTTCTTTGTTTAAATAGTCAGACTTGATACTTGTTTCGGGCTGCCAGCGTAAACTAGCTGAAAAGTTGTCTATTTCCACTTTAAAATGTTGATTTAAAATGTTGCCATATTGATACTTTGACTTGGATTAGTGCTAAATGGATGATCCAGAGGAACAAGACTGCCATCCAGAGGACAGGGGCACGAAAGGTTGTGTTCTGCTCCTCCGCTAGAACTAGAGGGAGAGCAGGATGTCGGCGGGTTCTGTCAGCTTTGCTCCAGTGTCCACACACGGGAGCGTATCTATGTTCCCCGGGTTCTATGTTCCCCATTTAACCCTGCAAAAAAGGTTCTATGTTCCCCGCTTACACAAAAAAGGTTCTATGTTTCCCGGGTTCTATGTTTCCCTCTTACTAAAAAAGGTTCTATGTTCCCCGCTTATCCAAAAAAGGCAGGAAACATAGCAGTTGCATTAATATGTTGTTTTAACATTTCTAAACACACACAACAGAACATAATGGGGAGAAATTACAATCAGAAACTTACCCTTTGGGCAATCTATGGTGGGCAATCTGGGCAATTATATCCTTTACAGAAGGTTTTTAAATCCAGCCGTTAAATGCAGTGTTTCAGTCAGTGCAGATTTCTTCGAGCAGCCAAAGACCAACTGGTAAGAAAAGAATAATTATCATGGCCGAAATAAAGATAAATAAGCTGTTAAGTGCAGCGTTTTTTCCGGGAACTCTGTTCAGTAAATCCACCATGATTATTTATTAGTTTTGTGATAAAAATAAATGCGTCTATGTTGTTGATCACGGATGTTGATATCACCTGTTTAGTTTGGTCCTTCGACCAATCAAATACTCAGATTTCTTCCTCTCTTGTTTTTATGACAGTAGCGTCAGGAGCAGCCAAAGACCACCTGGGGCCTGTATCACGAAGCAGGATTAATGTCTTAGCAAGGTAACTTCAGGGTTAACCCTGGGTTTTCGGTCTCATGAAGCCGGTTCAGTTCTTATCGGGGTAGATCACCATGGTAACTTACTCTGAACGGCTATCCTGCTCTGGAGCAGGGTAAGTTCAGGGTTGAATCTGATCCTATAAAAAGCACC
>NC_065529.1:10699459-10703091 GCF_006386435.1 Epinephelus moara
AATAAATAATCATGGTGGATTTACTGAACAGAGTTCCCGAAAAAACGCTGCACTTAACAGCTTATTTATCTTTATTTCGGCCATGATAATTATTCTTTTCTTACCAGTTGGTCTTTGGCTGCTCGAAGAAATCTGCACTGACTGAAACACTGCATTTAGCGGCTGGATTAAAAAACCTTCTGTAAAGGATATAATTGCCCAGATTGCCCACCACAGTTCGCCCAAAGTGTAAGTTTCTGATTGTAATTTCTCCCCATTATGTTCCGTTGTGTGTGTTTAGAGATGTTAAAACAACATATTAATGCAACTGCTATGTTTCCTGCCTTTTTTGGATAAGCGGGGAACATAGAACCTTTTTTGCAGGGTTAAATGGGGAACATAGAACCCGGGGAACATAGGGATGACCCCCCACATACCCCTGAATGTGGAGCATTGGACTTTGTCATTTTTTCCCAGGGGGATTCCTGCCCCTGCTCTCCGGACAGGCAGACTTGTTCCTCTAGACCATTCATTTTAGCACTAACCCTCGACAAACAGGGCGGCAACGTTTTTTATCAACATTTTGAAGTTGAACTAGACAACTCTATAGCTAGCTTAGCTAGTGTGCTAGAAACAGAAGCCAGGAACAAACTATGATTCATTGTTAGTTAATTATGCTATAATTTAAACAAAGAACACATTTTCTCACGGTGGTCCTTCTAAAAGGAGCAGTGTTTGAATTAACTATATTCCATTATGACTGGGGAGTAGATGCTAGCTAGCACTAACATAGCTAGCTAGTTGAAATGTTGATAACTCCACCACTGTTAAGTAACTGGCTAATTAAAAACTGAAATTTTTGACTGACAAGGTATTATGAGCCTCTGACTGGCCACATTAAAAAATGATTGACAGATGCCCCTCTGTCTCGAGATCGTGCATGTGCACGTCTAAAATGGTGGCTCTGAAACTCCGGCTCTGCGGGGGGATGATATTGGTCAAAGTGACCACACCCTTAATTATGCAGAAATTTAAGCTGTGATAACATTTAAACGGGATCATTATCAAAAAAAAAATTCTCTCCCCCGCACAGTTGTCATGAATGATGAAATAAGAGGAAAAAAAACAGTTTTTTGTACCCGGCTGTAAACATATTTATTTTAGCTGCAAAGTTGGGCATTTTAACACGGGAATCTATGGGGATTTGCCCTGTTTTGGAGCCAGCCAGTCGATGAATTGCAGTTTTTGGCACTTCTGCATTGGCTTCTGCTTGATTTAAAACAGTTTTCTTCAGCTTATGGCTTTAAACACATTGTGTTAAGTGCACAATGATAGTGTTGTTTACTGGGTTAAACTAATTAGGCAAAATTGGCTTTATATAATGTTCTGAATGTCCTTCCAGTGAGTTCCTAGCTGTAGAGAATAGTGTTGAAACAAATTACTTTAGCTTTACATGACTAGATGATTTCAATCAGGTCCTGTGTTCATAAACTACCATGATAGATGACAATAAATTAAACTGTGTGTGCTTTGGAATAATGTAAGAAAGCATCACAACTCTCAGCCCACCACAAAAATCATTCTGTCACATTTCAGTTTAAGAGAATACCTATTTCCCCTCAAAGCTGACCTCAGTCAGTTCTGCACATCTGCCCACCAAAGACAGACCACCAGTGTTTTCACCTGCTCTGAAAATAGTAGCTGCAAGAAGTATGTAAACAGAAATGACTCATTCAGCCTAAAATACACCAGAGCATCTGCTGATACAATAACAACAGTTCACTGGGTGAGACGGTGTCCATGAGCTGCCTCTTTCTCACCACAGCTCACTTCAGATGAGATATGTCCCATGCTGCTTTTTCACACACTCAGCATACCTGAACAAACAGGGAAGAATGTGGCCTCCAGATTTTATGCTGATATGAGCCACTATCATTTGATTTGAAACATGACATCAAGACAGACTTTCAGCTTGCCACAACGTGTTATAAATTTATAGATTTGAAAATCTTTCAAAGCTTATTGTTATTGAACTCATAATTCAGCATTAGGGTAAAGTCTTGCTTTTAAGATATTTAATTAGCCAAAATGTCTTTAATGTGACGTGTAATGGCCGTCACTGTGATGGAATAACTGCAGAAATCCATTTATCTTAAAAACAGCGGCCCTCCACATCCCTCCCTGCTAACCTAAATACTACTAACTCACTAACTGTAAACCTACACTAAAATACACTATGCTAACAATACAATTCGACAAATTACTAGCTATTCTCTCTGCTCTACTACTCTCTCTGCTCTGATCCAACCTACTCGCTATCAGTTTGATAACTGCGGACAGAATGGTTTTATAGTAAGGGGAGGAGTAAAGGGAGGAGGGCAGGTTTAGCGTGGATGGTTAGTGACGTCATTCGCCCCGAAAAAGAGTCATTCGCCTCCAATATAATGTAATGTAAATTCAAATGTAAGAACCAGGTTTCAAGCTGTAGAGGGCACTCCATACCACATTTTTAAAATAAAATGTAGATTTTGAACAGTTTGCACTAAACTGTCAAGATTTTGAGCAGGGTCAGTCAGTAACACTACTATACAACCAGAAACAATGATTATCAGCTGAAAAAAAATGGTTTTAGGGTTTAGTTACTCTTTAAGTGACTTTAAACATGGCATAGTTGCTGGTGCCAGATGGGCTGGTCTGAGTATTTCAGAAACTGCTGGTCTACTGGAATTTTCACACACAACCATCTCTAGGGTTTACAGAGGATGGTCTGAAAAAGAGAAAATAGCCAGTGAGTTGCAGTTCTCTGGGTGAAAATGTCTTGTTGATGCCAGAGGTCAGAGGAGAATGGCCAGACTGGTTCAAGATGATAGAGAGGAAACAGTAACTTAAATGACCACATGTTACAACCAAGGTCTGCAGAAGACCATCTCTGAACGAAAATAGCTAAGAACACTAGGAAACTGAGGCTACAATTCACACGGGCTCACCAAAATTGGACAATAGAAGCGTGGTAAAATGTTGCCTGGTCTGACGAGTATCAATTTCCGTTGCAACATTTAGATGGTAGGATCTGTTTGAATCCATCCTGCCTTGTATCAACAGTTCAAACTGATGATGGTGGTGTAATGGTGTGGGAGATCCCTTTAATACAAGCTACCGAGATGGGTGTTTGGGTGGAGTATCTTTTAAATTGTGTCTGGACCTTTCTCTTCTCCTTGCTTGCATCTCCTCCCTACCTACTCTGTCTGCATTTATTTTCGCCCTGTGCCTTGCAACCTTGTCTCTACTTGAGGTAGGGCTGGGCGGTATGACCTAAAATTCATATCACGGTATAAATCGAATCCCTTCACGGTAACGGTATATATCGCAGTATAAATTTAAGTGTAGAAGTTATAATAGAAGTGTTTCTGAATGGGTTTTGTAGTCCCTTAGCAAAGCTAAATTGATAAAAAAAAAAACAAAAAAAAACAACAAAAGCAAAGATATAATGTATTTTTTAGAGCACCTGGACCTTTATGCTCTGCCATTTCTCCTCTAATCATCACGCTGTAACCTGTGACAGGCTGCTATGATACCACAACTATCACACATTCACATATGGAGTTTTTTGTGGAGCCCCTAGCGTCACATAGGTTTACATTACCAAAGGTTTA
>NC_065529.1:10703617-10705700 GCF_006386435.1 Epinephelus moara
TGCATTTTGCAGGAGGTCTGCAATGTTTGCTCAGATGTGACTTTCGTGTACAGCTCTAGTTTGGAGAACGTGAGACAGCAGTCACCAGTCCTCTGTGAGATAATGTACCTTTATAGTCACATATGAATCCTCTGACCTTGAAGTCCAGGCGTCACAAGTTAATGCCACACTTCCTGCTGGACTCAAAGATTCCTCAGCGTTATGCTTCACTCCATTGCAGAGCTGTGTTGGTAAAAAACGTCAGGACGGAGTCACATACCTGAGTTCCAGTGTTTTTAGCATGTAACAAAAGCCTTCATTTTCAACAACGCTGTATGGACACAGATCTTTGCACATGAAGTAGATGATGGTTATTTTCTTAGCTCTCTCAGAGTTGGATGGTAGTTTTGTCAAGCTACCTAGGTCCAGTGTTGGTTGATTTTTCGGCGGAGCAGGTTTAGCTTTAGATTGGCTGCCAGCAGCTAACGCTATCTCTGGATGGTGGCCTGTGAGGTGAGCCCTCATGTTCGTTGTATTCCCAAAGATTTTCGTTCTTATATGACACCGCTTCGCTTGCAAATCACATGTGTCATATTCAAGTCCTTCTTTCCTTCTGTTTAAAATGTACAAAATAAGTGCACAGGTTTGATTTAAACACCGATGTCACATTTCTGATTTATTTCTCCAGTGCTTCTATCTTTGTTTTGTTGAACTTCCTGCCAAAACTCGCTGACTGAGACCTCTGCTGACCTCACATAGGAAAACAAACCATCAGCACCACCTAGTGGACCAAAAAGCAATTGATTTGAATATTCTAGTTCCAAAAATGAATGATATATATAATAAAAGATTGATATTTGGTGTCTGTGCATCGATACAATATTGCCACACAAAATATCACAGTACTATGCTGTATCAGCCCTATTATTTATTGATATATTGATTCATTATTTAATAATCCAGAATAGGATTATCGTGTCTTTTGAACACTGAAAGTTACTTATTAGGTTAAATGTTTCAGGGAAATTATGCAACTCATAAACCCAACACTCGGGAATTATCAGCCTCACATGTGACTGAATAGAAATAAATGTAAATGTGAAAACGTGTTTCTTGCTGACACACAATCTCTTTGACTTTCATTGTTTCCATGATAAATGTTTATGGGGGAAATAACAGGTGGTGAAAAGAAAACACTTTCTAGGAAATGAAGAGAATTATCACAAGTCCTTTTGTTGTTCAGACCTGCAATTTACACAGCTGCTTTTTTTTTTAACTAGATGGTGAATCAGAAAACAAATAAAACATGGGAGTAATAAACCTTAATTTTATCTCTTATCTCTCTTTACTCCAGTATGGAACTCTGGTATGATGTGATGTATCAGATTAGTCCGATCAGCTGCAATGTCCAATCACTACAATACCTTGGCGTGTCGGACGATAAAAGACTTCCATGGAGGCTGCTCTCATGTATCCTTGCTTCTCAGAGATCCCTCCCCAAGCCTCAATCCTCAGAACACTAATAAGAACAGGCACGTGCATAGATAGATCCCAGGTGGTGCTCAAGCACCTGCCCCTTTGCCCTCTGTCGAGAGAGAATTGTCCTTTTTGCAAGACATGTTTTTTTCTATTTCTTTTGATAATTTTACACTTTAGTTTTTAAATTTGGTCCCTGGCATCAATTCTCAAAAGTGTGTTGTATGCCCGGCAATTGCAATTTAGTTGAGCCTCTGCCCCCACTTCACAACTTCCCTTATGGCAGCTGCACGCAAATCAAGTGCTCCACAATTCAATTCAATTCAATTCAATTTTATTTATAAAGCCCAATATCACAAATCACAATTTGCCTNAGTTTTTAAATTTGGTCCCTGGCATCAATTCTCAAAAGTGTGTTGTATGCCCGGCAATTGCAATTTAGTTGAGCCTCTGCCCCCACTTCACAACTTCCCTTATGGCAGCTGCACGCAAATCAAGTGCTCCACAATTCAATTCAATTCAATTCAATTTTATTTATAAAGCCCAATATCACAAATCACAATTTGCCTCACAGGCTTTACAGCCATATGACATCCCTCTGTCCTTATGACCCTCGCAGCGGATAAGG
>NC_065529.1:10709452-10794997 GCF_006386435.1 Epinephelus moara
CATTTGGCACACCGAGCAAGAAAGAGCAGAAGGAGAAGCCATCGCTAACTGTAAAGCTAATGTAGCTACCAAGGCTAGTAACGTGCAAACAACAGCTAAGAGATTAGCGAGAAAGTCGTAGAAAGGAGGAGAGCTATAAGTGCTTAAACAGAACCACTGTGGATTAAGACTTGAAGTAGACGTTAAAGCAACACAGCAGTATCACGTCTCCCTGATCTGCCCCCGCGAACAGCCAGATAATGATAGTGTTTGCCCTAAACTTCGGCATTGTTAGTCAGTTTTAAGATAACCCACTGGCCCTCTGGACCAATTTCAAAAAATGTTGTTTGCATCAGTCTCTTAGACACATGTTGAAAAATACCAGAGTTATCCTTTAACATGCAAATGTAACATATCCATGGTTTGCAAAAAAGGAAGAAATTCGAGTTTAAGCTCTCTAGTTTTAGGTGTGACAGGGAGTTTTTCATGAAACATGTATGTTTGGACTGTCTTAGACCACAGGAATAACATGTATGAATTTTGAAAATGGGTGTAGTTCCCCTTTAATCAACACTATTTATTGTAGATGTAATTCAGGTCCACTGAAGCAGCGGCTGGACTGCTACTTTACAGGTGTATGTTCTGCAATGTGTGTAGGCCACCTACAGTACATATCATGAAGTCACTGCTGATGTGAATGTTTGCAGCAGCAGAACTGGCAAAAGAATACAATGAGTATTTGTCTCCAGCTAGTGGTTAAATTAGATCAATACAATACACTGATGTGAAGCCTCCTGCACTTATCTTAATGCAGTGCTGGGGAGGTTACTTTTGAAATGTCATAGATTTTAGATAACTAGTTTCCCTATTAAAATGTAATAAGTAATATTACTTCATTAAAGTAATGTAAGTTATTATATGTGATTACTGTTTGATTACTCCTATAACAAATGTTTTAAACTGGGCAGTAACAGCATATTGTCATTCCTAAGTCGTCAAATACAGCTGATTGGGCCGTGGCTGTATTTCACGCCCTGCAGGGGCAGAAGGGCTTGAACCCTGTTTTGTGCTGGTTTATTATAATTTCTTGTCTTATGTCACAGCTCAATTTGCTGTGAGGTGTATTGAGCTAGAAACATGAAACATACGTGGAAATGATGTGCAAACCAAGAAATATGACCCCAGTCTGCCACATGGTGTAATTAAGTCCCTAAAATGCAATTTTGGAAAGGCCACACTACTTACACAGTGAATCTGATTGACTTGAAATTTGACTGGTGTGGGTGTTGAGGGGACACAATATTAATCAATATTTTAATCAATATTTGTCATTTTTTATCAATATTTGAAACATGTGCATTTGATCCCTAATAAAAAAAAGTAGCAGAGGACTTTTATTTTGACCAAATTAAATACATTTACACCATAAATGAATGCAGAAAAGGCACAAGTTGGTGAATAAATATTCACCAGAATGCCGGGTGTTTGTTGCTCAACATTTTCTGGCAGAGGACCCCCAAACCCCCCTTCCCATGTGTGTTTTGCCGAATGTTAAAACGAAACCAATGCTCTTGTTAGATACTGCTCAATGTGCTCTTTAAAAAGCATCTTGGTTGGGGTTTAGCAAGAAAAGGCCATAACTCAGGTTGTCTTTGAGCAACCCTGATAAAGCTTAGTGGAGACACCCTGCACTAAGTCCTGAATGTTTACAAGGCAGGTGAGATCGAGGGACTTTGGGTCCAAGGTGGATTATGGGCCTGGGCCTAAACACTGAGAGCCTGACCTGGGCACTGCATACTGACTCAGTGGTGAGAAAAGCAAGAGAGACTGTTTTCCCTGTGATGCTTAAGGAAATTCTGAGTGTCCTCTCAAATACTGAGGCATTTCTACTCCTACACAATAGCGAGCGCTCAGATGGGGAACATCACTGCCTGCTAGGCCAGGCCAGTAGAATCATAAATTTCCCAGCCACCCAGATAAATGCCTTTTCACACTGCTGAGGTCAGGAAGGAGCTACCAGTTAACCCAGGCAGCACTGTGAGCTTCTACCCTCAGGCCACAAGGATACTAAATGATGACTCCATTTTCTTCATTACAACTACCACTACTAAATATTGACATAACTGACAACTATTACATTTTAATGGAATCATATTTATGTTTTCATGTAACAAATAAATTGATTGACTTGATTGAGTAATTGTCATGTTGTATCTCAACCATCAACAGATTCTGTTCTCTCACAGCCTCAAAGAGATGACATGTTACCTTCCAAAAATGGAAACTGACTGTCCCTCTCCCCTCTTGAATTGTATTGGGACAGTAGGAAAGACTTGGATGTGAGCCACTTGCAAGCCTACATTGGGCTGCTCATTTTGTCCCCCAACCAAATTTTCTGAATATTGTTTCAAGCCCAATCTTCTTGGAGGACTATCTAATCCAGGGGTCGGCAACCTTTACTATCGAAAGAGCCACTTTTGACCAAAAATAATTTAAAAATTCTGTGTGGAGCCACAGAACACATTTGAGGCTTTTAATGGAGGCAAAACAGCCCATTAGTCTAAATTAGCCTGTACTAATAGTCTAAATGAGCATTTATGCATGTTTTACCACAAGGTGGCTACTCTGCAGGACACTATTTATGATTATTTGGTACTTTAACTTTGCAGAGCTGGCAGTGAAAGCAAACAAATCTGTCCATGCACTATGAATTTCTTTATTTTACTGCGAGACTTTTACTTTTTTGGATTTGGCATCCACAGCTAACCAGCTAGGAAGACTCAAGAATAGGCACTGCTGTCGAGGTTGCTTACCTCTGATCTAATCTCTTTATTGCATGTCAGTTTGTTGTTTCACAAGCTTATGCCTAATTTCACATCAAATCCGAGGATATTCAGCATAAAACATTTCAAAATCACCCTTAAGAGCCCACCCAGGTCATTAACCCCCCAAATCCCCGGACACAACCGCAAATGCTTGAATTTATTTACTTGACAAAGTCTTATTCTTCCGCTTGTTTTAGAGTTTTGAATTAATCAAATCTAATTTGCTTGTTTACAGCCTTGACCAGAGTAAATCAATATACCGTAGTACAGATATTTCACCACTTGGTGACACTGTTGAATATCATTTGGCCTGAAATGTTTCTGTTCCTGCACTGCCACACTCAGCAAGAGAGAAATGGATGGTACATTTGACCTGTTTTGCAGTTTCTGTGAAAGAGCAAACTTTGGAGGAAAAAAGAATTAATTAAAAAACAAACTGTGTGTGTGTGTCTTGTATGTGTCATATATTCATCTATGCCTAACTGTGACCAGAGAGATTTGCATATATGACGAGCAAGAGGAGAGGGAAATAAACATCTGATCTGATCTGTCCTGTCTCTGAATGTTTTCTCATTGTGTCTGTAAAATACACCTAACACATCAAGAGACCAGCCTTTAACCCCTCAGAGGACAGCATGAGATCTTCAACCTGTTACATCTTTGGGATGGCTGTGGCTTAGGAAGTATAGTGGCCATCCACCAATCAGAAGGTTGGCGGTTCAGTCCCTGACCCCTACAGTCTACACCTGGCAAGATACAGAGCCCCAAATTGGTGTTTGAGTGAGCGTGATTATCTGATGAGCAACTGGCACCTTGTATGGTAACCTTGGCTACCAGTGTAATATGAAAGTGTGTGTGTGAATGGGATAAATGGTGCCTGTAATATGAAGTGCTTTGAGTAGTTGCTAAGAATAGAAAAGCGCTATCTAAATGAAGTCCATTTATCATGTTTGTGAATGTTTAAATTGCAGATGCAGCTGTCACAACACACACAACAAAGTTCAACTGAAGAATATATAAAAGTCCATTTTGTTTCTCTGTTGGTGTTTCAAGGCTCAGTGATGGATGGACCAGTGTGGAGGGACTCTGTGGGACACTTAATCTCATTGACTGAAGTTCATCAGTCATGTCATCAAATGGTCAACACATTACATTTGAATAAGTCTGGTGATATTCTGAATTTCTCTAACAAATCCCAGGTGCAGACACAACCAGCAATGTATATCTCTCCTAACAAGTATTGTGTGTGTCTCAAGTAAGGGATAATGCCCAACAAGGTGTCCCTTATCACTTTTTGAAGGCCGACGTGGAGGCGCGAGGTGCAAGGCCTCCTTGATGGTCATTGAAAAGTGATAATGGACACCTAAAGGGCATTATTCCACTTATACCATGGTCACTTACCAAAGAGATAAAACGTAAGAATATTTATTTATACTTTTATGCTTTTTGCAGTTAACATGTAAAGTTCTTCACAAGTTATAACTCAAATGGATGATCAAATTCGCGGATGATACTCCAGTGGATGGGCTCATAAGCAGAAATGATGAAACAATGTACAGGGAGGAGGTCAAACACCTGATGGACCAGTGCAGTGACAATAATCTGGTGCTCAATATTGACAATCAATCACATTATATTATATCATCAGAAATCCAATGAATATTTAAAAATTGATAAACAACCACTCCTATTATGCAATACATTTTCCTCTCGTGTTATTTCAATCAGGAGAGACATGTTTTTATGGTAAAAAAAATATTAATTAACATGTGAACGAATTAATAAGAATGTGTCAAAGAAAGTCTTTGGCGATTAGCCCCCGTAGAGATGGTTTGATTTAAGGAGGGTGATGAATCCATAGTCGAATAGGGAATGAATTTACTTCTGCTGACATATATGGAATCATATCATGGCCATAAAAAAGAAAGAATCTGGAAAAGAATAAGAAAATAAATGTGGAAATATTAAGTGTCACATGAGATCCTAAAAAAGAGGGCGGATCATGGGGAGTACCACCAGTTGGTCCAGGAGCTTCGCCTCCATATTGGCCATTTCCAGGCATATTTTAGGATGACTCAGGGGCAGTTTGACAGCCTGCTGTCTATCGTCTTCCACGCCTGCTGTTTTCCATTGAGACTGTAGTAACTGCGGTTTGTAAAGTCATGTAGCTCGGGGTATCGGGCAACCTCTGCCACCAGTTTGCTTGGCAAAAACGCCAGGCGCCAATAGAGGACGGAAACGCCAGGCACGTAGCAATGCAAAAACAGCAAGCAAAAAGCTGCATTCTCATTCATTCTCACAACTACAAAAAGCCACCTCTAGCTGCTCAAATGCTTTATGTGTGACTGGGGTCTAATGCACCCTGGGGATGGAATGAGCTCCAGAATGTTGTTACCTTAGAAACACTCCCCTCCCTGAACATTTTTAAAGGTCTTTCAAAAACTGCCTTGAAGGAAACACATTGCTGCTTTATATGGTCTAACTGCTAATGCTAACTCATCTCTGGGTTTTAGGACTCATTCCTGGAGCACTATGACTCCATAGCTGTATACCTACATTGAGACAATGACACACCTTTTCTTATCAGTGATGATTGATCAGCTACATTGGGCAGATTGGTTGCTGATGAACTCTTCAGCTGTGTTCAGTGTGATCTCATTTTAGCCAGTTGAATACTATTTGGTGAAATTAAAATAATCTACTCCAGCTCAAACTAACCCTACACTGCTGGATGATTAACTCAACACCTGGTGGATGACTGGGTAAAGGGAGGATTTGGTCTGGTTGAGTACATTATGGACACTGAGGTGTTTTGTGGAGGGCAGAGTGGGATAAATACCACTTGTTGTGTGTGTTGTTCAATTGTATGTACATTACATCTGTGAATTCAAATATATTAAAACAGTCACAGCACTTTGGTTTTAGAATATTGCCAGAGAGAATGCTTCTTTTTTCACTCACAACAAAACACACTCCATTGTGTTCAGCGATTAAACAGGTCAGCTGTCAGAAAGCTTCAGTCCCACCAAAGCAGTGAAGGGACAACAACTGGAAATGAAACGCTGTTGCTTCTTGGTGTTTCAGTCCTGACAGACACACTGTATGTAGTGTTACACATCAATAAGACAACATCTGCACTGCAGATTCACAAACAAAGGAGTCCTGCTTCTGCATGCTGACTACTGGACAATGTTTGGTCTGTCACATTCCAACTGTGCATCCTTTCAGGGTTGGGAAAGTCTGAGGGGGAATGAGTGTGCTATTGTTGGGGATTAATTACACAGATCACGGCTTGTCAACTCTGTTCAGCTCCAAAACAGAGACAAGTCAGAGCTCACACTCAAGTTGCAGAAAACTTGATGCTGCAGAAAAAAACATCCAACACACAAATAAAATACTCTGTAATTACAAGAATGTGGTAAATATTCTAAACTAAATGTAACACACTGTATAAAAGGCTCATATTTGAATGGAACTTTATTTCTGTGTGTGTGTAACAGCATGACCCATGTAAACCTGTATGGAGTCTGAAGTGTCTCAACAGAATAATTACAGTCTTTTTCACTGTTTAACTGTGAGCAATTAATAAAACAGTTTTAATTATGTTTGCATTTTACGTATACATTGAAAACTCAAATAGAATAGAGTGCCCCAAGAATGAGTTCTAAAACCCAGAAATGAGTTAGCATTTTACCACTCCTGTTTCCATCGAATCAAATTCAGTGGGTTTTTGGAGTGGGGTTTTTGGTAAGATGCCTGAAATAAGGTCTGTGGTTAACAGAAGCTTAAGAGACTGCCATGATTTTTTTTTCTATGACATAAAATATGTCAGTATGTACCCCACTCCTGAATGTTGAGGCTTATATGTGTCTTAAAAAAGGCAGTTGCTAACAAGTGGCTAAATGAAACTACAGAATGTCATTGTGCTGACCACAGTCTTGTTGTGGTTGTGATGTTATATCATGCGATGTAGTTTGTTTATAGCTCAGCTTTAGCTTTTTACCTCTGGGCATTGCATATAGGCTTCAAAAATCATAAAAATTGTGTTGATTTGTGAGGATTATCTTGCTGAACAATACATGTAAGTATCATAGCATAGGCTTTTGATGAGGGAACTAGGGTGATGTCAGCCTAACGCCATCCCTGGAGCACTCAGTAACAAACAGACCATTACATTTTGTGAATATAGCTGCAAGTGGCGATTCCAGGGTTCAAGCCAGTGTGGAACGTTAGAAGTTGAAAGCTTTGAAGCATAAAGAAGTTAAACAGTTTGTGACAACCGCATCGAAGATTGAAGATAAATAACAGGTATAATAACACTCATATATTTACAACCAAGTCTCTGCTGGGCCACCTTCTTCTTTGGCAGTGTCGTCGCCCCCTATTGGTCAATTGCAGAAACATTTTGGGGACATGTTTCAACAGCTTAATTAAAAATACCCACAGAGTTTGGTGATGCTGAGACAAACACTGAAAGATCAACAATATTCTCATAGAACAGTTCATAGGGGCGGCAGTAGCTCAGTCCATAGGGACTTGGGTTGGGAACCGGAGGGTCACCTGTTCAAGTCCCCGTCCGGACCAAAATATGGAGTGTGGACTGGTGGCTGGAGAGGTGCCAGTTCACCTCCTGGGCACTGCCGAGGTGCCCCTGAGCAAGGCACCGAACCCCCCAACCACTCGGAGCGCCTGTCATGGGCAGCCCCCTCACTCTGACATCTCTCCACTTAGTGCATGTATAGGTCCAGTTTGTGCATGTGTGTGTTCAGACCTGTGTGTAATTGACAACAGAGTGAAAAATTGAATTTCCCCTCAGGGATTAATAAAGTATATAAAATTAAATTAAAATTAAAATATGATATCATACAATTATGTAATCAACGTTAAAATGACTCAAAGTTCATTCAAAGTTCACACGGTTCCCAACATGTGACTACAGGGGAAGTCCACGTTTTTGTGACCCATCCAGCGCCCCAACCTGCCTCCTTACAACTGCATCCTTGTTTACTCCCATCAGCGCAATGTTCACATGATCGCAGCCTTTCAAAATATGTGGGATATGTACAAATTTGGATGCATTACTTTTTGTAGTGAAACATACAAACTAGATTAACTTAGATAAACTTAGATTTATGGCAAAATTTGGCACAAAGCCAATACACATCTTTGGAAGTAGTGGTGCCCCCTTTTTGAGTGATTTCAAAATTATTTTACACATGTGGGGCAATATTATTGTGACACAAAAATATCCTGTCAATGTTAGAATGATTGGAAAATTTCTGATTTATAGATTGATTTGCTATATGCCATGCCAATTTTTTGCCTTTATAGCGCCACCTAGTGATAGATTGGAATGAAACTTTCAGGGTATGTTTCTGGTACATCTGTAATGACTGTCCCAGTGGTTGTGGAATTAGGAGCCACACTCCTTTAAAAGGTCATTGGTCAAAATCTTCAAAGGCAATGAGATATCAATAAGCTTATGATAACTTTTGATAAGCTAGGTCTAGTAATGATGCACAGAGTATTTGGTCAAAATCAAGTCTGTGGTTTTTCAAAAAGTTCTAAATGGCGGAAAATCTAGTCAGGTGGACTTTAATGGTTCTTGAGGCTTTTTTGTAAAGCACACTGAGCTGGACTTGTGTGTCAAATTTCAAGTTAATTGGACTTGCGGTGTGAGGGGGGTGGCCTTTCAAAAATTGGATTTTGGGGCTGAAGCTGGGTAGGCAGTTTCATTTTGGTGTCAATGGGCAAAAATCCTATGATAAACTTTGAGCAAATGTATTTAAAATGGTCTGAGAGAACACTAGACTTTTACACTTCTGCTTGGCTCTGTTTTCAGGCTTCAGAAAATCTACCCTGTGATGGGAGACTTAAGCCAATCACAAGTCTTTTCAGAGAAAGCAGCTGTCAGTTATCGTCACCGCTCATGAACTGCTGTCAAACTGTCAAAAGAGCCAAAACAAATATGAATCAAGATTCTCTTACTGCATTGCCTATTTCTCACCTCAAATGCTTTCAGAAACAAATTTTAGCCCACTCTTTAACTGTAAAATGGAAAAAACCCTGCCGCCATATTGAAAGCAGTTGAGCTGCAGCCACTTTAAAAAAAATAAAAATAAAAAACTTTTCTCATTTGCTTAAAAAGTTACCTACTGTTGCTTTAAATATGTGACCCCATCAGGTCAACTGGAGTTATATTTCATGGGCAGTATTTGCACATAACTGCCAGTCAAGAAGAAGAAGGAAATCAGTTTCATTCCTGCAGGGTTAAACTCATAATAAACCATTCCATTTCATTATTCTGTTTATAAATGATGACTGAATTTTCATGTTAGGACAGGTTTATTGGACCATGTTGTGCTTGTCAATAAGTCAGGTGTGATATGCAGTGAACTCACCGGACTGGTTTTACACAGAGAAACATGATCATCTATCAGTGTAGATTTACATCACCTCTTCACTGCTGGCTTACATCAGCCCTCCTCTCTGTCAACATGATATTTCAGAGCAGGTCTGAGGTCTGTGCTGTTGGTCATACAGGAATAGATGACTGAATTGTCTTTATCAAAAACTACACTGGAAGGTTTATTATATATTTGTTATATAAGCACACTCTAAAAAAGAATGGTTCAACAAAAAACAATTTGTATGCCTATTTTTTAAGTAGTACCAATTCTGGCTTTATTGGGTAAATCCTATGAGCATTCATTATATAAGTACAAGCAATATGATTTGCTTTGACCTCAAAAAGCTTAATTAAGTTGAACCAACATAATTTATCCAAATGTTGTGGTGATATTTGGTGGTAAATTCTTTTTTAATTTAAGCTATTCTGACTTGTTTATTCCATCCTACACAGAAATGTCAAAAATGTTTTTGATTTTTGCCAACTTCTTAAAATAAGTTGTCAACTGACTAAAACATGTTAATGGAACAAACGTGATTTTGTTATGCTGAAAAATGTATTTATTTTAAGCATTATCCACTAACCACATGAATCATTTTTTAGAGTGGTCTGACATGTGTTTTTTTTAAAATTCTCTATCAGCTGTCTAATTACATCTAAAACACTTTGTGACATAAAATTTTTTTCTATCCAAAATATAAAAGTGAAATGTCTGACCTGGTCGTCCCTGCAGTATGGGCACTGTCTGCGGGCTGCAGGCCTCCTGGCTCTCTCTGACCTGCGTGCAGAATACACAGTCATGTTAGTATGAGGCTTCACAAGTAGCCTACAGTACATGCAACAAACAGCACTGAATGATGAGACTTTCATGTCCCATTTTTCGGCAACAAATTCAGCTTTCCTGGAGAAAATGACATTACTCTATATGAGCATGTGGGCCAATTAGTCCTTTCAACAAATTGAGTTTTTCTTCCTTAAATTACCACAAACTATACGTTCACATATCTGCTGGGAATCACACAGTAAATTCATGTACTTCAGAGTTGCACTCATGGCTACATTTAAATTCACAATATTACTTTGTACCCCAGCTGGAAGCTGGCTGATATACATTTGAGATATAAATTATTTTATGAGACACAGAAGTTGATTCAATGATTATTTTTCAGTGAGGCGGCCATTTTGAATCTTTTTGTTTATTTTTAAATGAACAGATGAACTGATCTGGTACAGTCTTCCCTGAGGTTAATAAATAGTATTTTAATATAAATATTCCCACTCTCATATATTTTGCTTACCTTGTGATCTACAGGGAGGGGAGGAGTGTATGAAAGCAAATAAGAGAAATAAGTATTTTAATTTTAACAGTCACTACTTGAATCTCAACTAATAAGCTGCTGAAATGTTACAGATCCTCTGTAAACTATCTGTAGGTGGACTATCCAGATAAAGTGTTACTAATATAGTACTTTGAAAACCATGTATTTTTTTTGTTCAGAATTCACCTCTTTGATATTAAAATGTCAAATTTTGTTAGTTGCAATTTCAAAAGCCTGTTAACAATGTATGTGTGAACTCTGAGGGATTTCAAAGCCTCGACGGTAAAACACAGAAAAACAGTCACTTTCAGACTCCATGATGGAAGTTAGTTGACTCGCTGTCCGTGAGTGTCTGTGAGACTTAAGTCCTTGTCAGGATGCAACAAGTCCTCAGCAGAAGCGTTAAGTTGGATGAAATCGTCGAGTGAGAGAAAACTTTTGTCGGCTTTGTTTGTGTTAAAATGATGATCTCGTGTATAAATGATGCACCTGGAGACAAACCATAGCAACCGTGGAATCCTTCACCTCCATTTTGTGCACGTGTGTTGTCACAGTCACATCTCACCTCTGTGATCAAGTCCATATGTAACTATGTAGATGCAGCCTCCACACATGACTGCGTCCTCGCTCATACTGTCTGCTACACGTTCAGTCTTATCAACAGCTGAGGCCTGCTTATGGGGGGTCTGCAACTATTTGACACAGCGACTTGGGCTAACTGCAGCCTCATGTACTGTATTATAAACTGTTCATAGAGTATTCCTTATTTTTATTCAGCCTGTCTCAGAGTTGCCAGCATGTATGTTGAGTTTTGTCTCTTTCACTTTGCTCTATGACACTAAAATGCCCGTCACATTTCAATGTGAACGTGATAAGGTAGATTATGTGATGGGATAAAGTGACAAGTTTTACCAATAACTTGACATCACTGAGTGTTATGTGTTGGTTCACTGCGACTGTTTCTATTTTTGTCTTTTCTTTTTGAGTTATTCGATATTTGCAGTCATTTCACAGCAGCTGGGTAGGTCGATATGTGCGTCTCCATATTTAAAAAAGAGGCGCTTTGCGCATTTTACGCACGTTGCGCAACGCCAGTAACTGTATTAATTAGGCCTATTTTAATTTATCACAACAGGATGAGTGAGGATCTAACGGTGAGTGACCTTGATAGCTTTCTGCATATCAGACAGTTTTGCTTTTACACACACAGATCCCAGGGTGATTTAATAAAAACATTTGGAACACAGCAGCCGTCCTCAGGATGAGTCCAGCTCCACCAGAGCTCTCGCGGCATCTTTATCATGATTAAAAAAAACTCAATTTTGGCGTTGCTAAAATGTGACGTCGTTGTACGCATCGAAGCACACCATCCATATTTACCATATCCACATTTTAACACATTGCCAGACTTTGCAGTGGGCCTACAGATTCAATCTACTAATCTGCCCAACCATTGCTTTCATTTGTCACATTTTTGTTATTTAAAGTAAATAAAGATGATTGTTCACAGGGACGTACCTATACAGTAATTACTGAACAGAACAAGAACATTTTTCTCACATCATCTAATTTGGAAGAAAACACCGGGATGAATGAAATGGCCTCTGACCAAAGCTGACTCTTCAAGACCAAGAGGTCTCTATTAAACAAAGCTACATACAGTAGATAATACACCTATTATGACACCCTGTGATCCACGTGGGCTGATCAGGGTGCATCATGTGTGTGTCCACCTCCACAGGGAGATGAGAAACTCAGATACGAAACAGTCCCAAGGCACCACAGCTGGAAAATATTCTTGCCCAAAGATGGTAGTCTTAATATTCACTATTCCTCACTTGTGTTTAAGGCTATGCTGTGTAGGAGCTCAATAATCAGGGCGCCCAGTGCAGTATGTGACATATTGTGATCCAGATATAGGCTAATATTGTCAGATTATTAGTAAGAGCTCAGGATGTGATGTCATTTAAAGTTGTGTTATTGACAACAAACGGGCCTTGACATTAATTATTCAAAGTCAGAAAAGAGTTTTCTACTTATTTTCTGGGAGTGAACTCACGTGGCTTACATGATACTGTAAATGTGTTATTGTAACAATAAAAGCTCATCAGTTACAGTGGACCCATGAAGAATGTGGGCTTGACTAAAATACAGTCAGTACTCTATAAATTGGCTGTTATTGCAATAGTGTGCTGATATTAGGATTTTATTCACCATTTATATTTTTGGTTTCTCTAAAGTTGTATGCACTAACTCATGAGCTAATTATTAGCATGTTTTAGCTTACGTGTAAGTGTGTAAGGAGGTTCTACCAAGCAATCAGATAACTGTGTGTGTTTAGCATACTACTATACTGTATACACTATATGTATGTGGTACATTACATACACATCATAGCAGTTTGATTACATTATTTTAGTCAGTGTACCTCTACTGAAATAACTTCCTTTAAAAATCTCCTCCATCCGTTGACATAGGTGAGTGGTTAAGGCCATAGTGATTGGATAGTTTGTGGTGACGACTGGGTTGGTTAGGTTTACAACCTAACACTTGCCCTCAGTCACAATAACATCTGTTCATAGTCTTGTAAATAAGTAATAAATCGTTAATGAATTCATCATAGTGCAGTTTATATCTTTAAGGTTAGACATTATGATTCATTTTCATTCTCCAAGAATTATATTTCTATCAATACAATTCAGTTTTCCATTGAAAGATGATAACAGTGAGCCTTGTTGTGTGTCTGGAACCATTTTTTTAACCACAGCTTTGTTTCATAGGGAACTGTAGATTATTTATTTCACCTCACTAAATCATTCCTTTCAACCATCTCTGACCTTCTTGGTTTGTGACTATTTGTCATCAAAAATTCTTGTTCAGGAAGTTCATTTTAATTTTGTTTTGTTTTCAAGTAATAATGAATGCGTGCCTTTCATACTCAAACAGAAATGAATACAAAAGTGTGTGCCAGATAATATACATAGAACAAATAAACACACACTAATACTCACTGTATGACATATGTCCTTTTAGAAACATTGGTATGATACATATGAACGTAGTCTTGGTTTGCAGAAATGTACAATGTCAGTATTTTCCTCTGGCAACTGGGCTGACAGGGTAGGGAAATCAGAAAGTACTAAGATAGGGTACTAGAGGGATCCTCCTCTGTTGCTCTTTTGAGGTTTCTACCAATTTTTTTTGTTTGTTTTTTACCATTAAAGGTTTTTTGGATTGTGATTTGTGACATTGGGTTTTAAAAATAAAACTCCATTTAGCCTGAAAAATATTCTTGTGCTTGAGAATGCTTCAGTAACACAAAATACAGTAACAACAATTAACATTCACAGACCAACAGGGGTTGGGAATCACCAGAGGCTCCACGACACAATATTATCAGGATAATTTACTCAAAATAATTAGTGTGATTTTCAACATGTTGTGATATGCTGAGTATTGTGATAAAATGTATTGCCATATATTGTGATTTATTACCTGTTTTTAAACTGCAAATTATGTCCCCAAAGGAAAAATTTAACATGTGCATTATCTAATATGATAAAGTTTTCAAGTGTGTTCATCTCACCTCAGTCATGATTTTTTTTTTTTTGCAGCAAAATGTATCTAGTGGACTAAAAAAGCAACTGATTATATTATTCAAGTAGGCTACGTAAAGTTTAATTTGTATTTGTCATATTAAAATTTTATATTATAAAAAAATCAATACTTAGCACTGTGTGACGATACAATATTGCCACACAAAAATATCATGATACTACACTGTATTGATTTTTTCCCTAACCCCTACAAACCAGTAAGAACCAGAACAACCAGTGGGTTCCCCGGGTCAGGGCCACACACTGGGCCCAGTTTTAAAAACAACAGAGTATTAAATATCAGGCAAAATATTAAAAATATACAAGATATTTAGTTTTTAAGGAGCAAAAAGCAAAAACCAGTATCATCGGAGTAAGATATGTACAAGAGTTACTGAAATCAACTAAAATAGTGGAAAAATGCATGTTGTTATATTGTAGGCCTATATATGACAATGAGAAGTAGTATTGCACGATATTGATTTTGAGAAAATATTGTACTACATTGACATTCATGATCTACTTGCCTCTTCAAGTACTAAGGCAGCATTAAATTAAGTTCTACTCAACAAGCATCACTTGTCATGCTGAGTGTGAAGAAGCCTGTTGTCAGTTAATCCTATTTGCCTGATCATGTGGGTACAGGGCAGGGTGAGATAGGCACACCCTGCTAACTGTCATGGATGCTCACGATATCCTCAGCCTTTACTGAATGCCTTCCCTCGTCTCCCACACATTCCAGTCATTGTCATGCAAATGTAAAGAATTCACACAGATCTGAGGTATTTCCAACCTTTATTGAAACAGAGCCCTGATATGTACAAAGTCAGCAATAAAAAAAAATGAACAGGTTTCATTCAAGCAAATGTCTTTAGTGTCATGTTTAACCAAGGACTGTGTTCTGTGGAGATAAAGGGTCAAGTCATCTGAGCACAACAGGGTCCAGTTGTATAGTACAGTTCCTGTCACGATGAGAAGCAGAGGACTAACAACAAAATCAGCCAGGCCTGGACTGTTCCACAGTGTATCCAGGGAGGCTGAGTTGCATAGAAGACAGCTGCATGTAAAACGAGTGACCTATTAGTCAAATGCGGTGTTCCTGCACACATTTACAGGTACATTTTCAACAACACCAAAGGAAGACCTCCACACACACTGACAGGAACATTTTGAGGGGTTGCTTTAATCTCTTGATATTTAAAGTACATTCCTCTACAGTTAAATAAAAGCTGTTCCTCAGAAATCCAAACTGTGTGTGAGCTGGGATCTTTAGCTTAGTGCTACCATTGGCTCATCTCCAGTTCAAGATTCTCATTTCTACCCTGCACAATCAAACACTCATACATTACTGAAATACAAGAGGGGAACTGAGACATGGGTTTCACAGAAGAAATTAACCAAAGTACATCATGGCCTATGCTGGGCTAATGGTGTGTAAACATCTGTATCAATGTAAACCCATTTCTCACAATCCATCAGCACAAACAGAAAGAAACAGTCACGCAACTGACAAACCAATATGACGCACTCACAATCAAAGGAAAACTGCACACACCCAACAAACACTGTGATGACATTAAATAAAAAGCTGTTGCTTTAAAATCTGCCAGGTTGTCTCAAACTGAGGAATGTCTTTGTTGGAAAAATCAAACTATGGCTCAGAGAACAAAATGTGAAAAGGTGCAGAAACATGAGGTAGTACAGTTAGAAAGAAACAGGATTTTTTTTTACGTCATTCAGTGTCCCAGTTTAGTTCAACATATTACAGACTTCAGACCTTTGGTTTCAGGGCAAAAACATCAACATGGCTCTCTGTACAAATGATCCAAAACCATTCTAAAGTCGATATTTTTCACACTCCACTTTCAATCACATGCAGGCACAATTACAAATCACAAAGGCCTGCTTTAGCAACACTTCCATCAAGTCTGATTATCTCCTAACAGGAACCAGATCCTGTTCATCTTAGTTTAGAATAAACTATATAAAATAACCCTGCAGCTTTTCTCCCTTAACACGAATGGCACCTGTTCAAACATTCAATCTTCAGTTCCCTTTAAAAACATGACGCTACTCAACAAGTAAATGGACCATAGATAAACTGGGGATAAAAACATAATATAAATAAAATCTTATTTCAAATGATCATATGGGAAATCCATTTTTTATACCTCATCCATAATTATACCCAAAATACTGAAGAAACTAAATTATCAAGACCATGTACCATGTTTGGAGTGCCACATCAAAGAAAAATATAGCAACTGATCTTGAGCCAAATTTTACCTGACTAGCAAATTCAAGGCACCGTAGGTATTAACAATGAGACTACAGTGGAAATCAGAGGAGCAACATGTCCATGAGGTCACATTTCAATGACTGGTGGTCAAATAACCGGATCTCAGCACTGGGTTTCTAGTCAAAGGCAATTAAGTGGGTTAAAATAATGAAAACGAAAATGACAATGTAAAACGTCTCCTGATATACTTTGGGACGCATTTCTGCTTTTCTTTTCAACACAGTTTAGCTTTCCCAAACCTATTAATAACAGAGATGTTTTCACGTTTTTGTAGCAAACTTTAAAAGTTAAACACTGACTTTATTATGTCCAAAGGGGGCAGAAAACAAATCAACTCTTTGACTACAATGCTGCTTAAATTTGACCTGGGATTTACTTTAAGGGCTTCTGCATTCATGCGGACAAAAATTTGCAATGTGTTCATGAGAAACAACTAACTGAAAATACTTAGACACTGCGTCTTCAGTGAAACACAGCCTGCAGACTGTTTCACTGAAGATGCCTAACTGAGGACTAAATAGAGAGACGGTTTGCAACACCTAGGGTTAGGCGAAATGACAATTTTTACTGGGAGACTTTAAAAATTTGTTACAAATTCTATATTATTTAGCTAACTATCACTTAAAAAGCTTTGGATGCATCAGGTCATTGTGAGCAATGCTGTGAGTCAATGTGGATGGTTACTTTATCACAGTACTGAATTCACAGGACATCTTTAAGTACTTAATTCACTGGATTAGCCAAAAGAGTGTCAATTCAATCTAAGAAAGAAATGACAGTTTATACTGATATTGCAATATGAAATTACATATACCATGAGAGAATATTTTACAGACGTTACCCACTCCTACAAATAAATGACTCCTGTGTAGTGTTGTAGTATTCCATGTAAACCTACAGATCTGGAGAAATAAAAACCCAACAACAGAAAAAAGGGATGTGACGCTGTTTTCTGTCAGCACATACAGTTATCAAATCTCACTGGGGTGACACATGGTGATGTTGTTTACTAGTTGTAATCAACAGGAAACACACCACCACAAGACAGGTATGCATGGGGAATACAATCCTAACTGTCAGCAAAGTAAAACATCTGACATACAACCAGACTTCACTGAAGTTTTAGACAAAATAACAAACTCCACCACATAAAGAGAGAGGTTTCCAGTATATGACGCCACAGTGTTTTCATTAAATATTTTCAAAATGCCTGACACATGGAGACCACTGTGAACACATACAGAAACTAACGCTGCACCTTAGCTTAAATTTAGAGTCAATCGATGGTTCAGCAGTGTCACTATCACGTTTTCTGATGGCAATTTCCCCAGACCTCTATTCTTTAAAGGGGGCATGGCTATGTCAGTTTAATCAAGCTTCCCACTGAGCAGTAGATGTAATATTTCTTGGTTTATTATAATATTCATGGCAAGACAAACATTCTCTATCAGAATTGGCAGATGACGTCACTGTAAACAAGTCCATAGAAAAAAATCCCGTTTCAGCATCCAGACTTCAGGAGGAACGTGTTTCCTTTGCTTCTCCTTTATCTTCACAGTCTTCTGATTCAAACAGCGAGATCCTCACTCAGGTAGCAGCTCCCAGTACAAACACCAGTCTGCAGAGAACAGAAGAAATATAACAGTCATTTAAAGTATTAAACTGGAATTATCATCCTGCGATTGTATGCCTCCAGGAACCAGTCAAACTGCACTGACAGTTTACAACCATGTTTTTTTTTTAAAAAATGGATGCTTCACACAGAAAAAATGTTTTGTGAGGTCACAGTGGCCTTGACTTCTGCCCACCAAATTCTAATCAGTTCATTCTTGAGTCCAAGTAGATGTTTGTGCCAAATTTGAGGAAACTCCCTCAAGGCCTTCTTGAGATATTGAGTTCACAAGAATGAGATAGATGCAAGGTCACAGTGACCTTTGACCACCAAATAATTAATCAGTTCATTATTGAATCCAAGTGGACATTTGTGCCAAATCTGAAGAGATTCCCTCTAGCTGTTCTTGAAATATCGCGTTCACAAGAATGAGATGGATGCAAGGTCATGGTGACCTTGACCTTTGACCCCTGACCACCAAAATCTAATCAGTTCATCTTTTAATCCAAGTCAACCTTTGTGCCACAGTTGAAAAAGTTCCCCCAAGGCGTTCTTGCTGCCTGTGGCTTTGACTTCGACATAATGACGGGTAATGAGTTGGTTCTGGTACTGAGCTTCACGGTATGGGCAGGTGCGGGTTTTCAAAAATGGACCCAATGCAGGAATCTGTATCATTTTAGCACTGGTAGTGGATAAAAAACCCGACCTTATGCTTAGTCACTTGATAGCCCCTAACAGATATTGTTTTGCTTGCAGAACATCTGCAGCAGCTGTGTAATAAACAAACTGTGTTTTCCTTGCTTAGACAATGAAGCCCCCGGGAGGACTTCACCCAGAGTGTGTGTTGTAGAGACAGCTGCAGAGACCTTTCTAACATTCTACCAACCTGGTTTCAAACAGAGTCTTACTGTGCAGCAGTGAGGGTGTGAGGGCTGCAGCAGCCTATAAACACAAAGATCTGCTGAGTCACTGCAGCAATTCCATGCTGCTGCAGCATTTTGTCTCTGACTCTTTAACAGCAGTGCCCACTGCACTGAGTGCCATGCACCCCTGTCTACCTGCCACTGGAAGAGTTAACTTTGGACCCTGGGGACAGACCTTCAGGAGGTTTCTACTAAGGTCACAGGCCTGCTGTCAATCACTCTGACAGGACAGCTGACTCCTGGGCCACAAACACTTCAACAGCCTGAGAGGTCCCGTACACCACGCCACATCAACATAGTTAATATGTCTGACAGCATGTCAGTCTGTAAACCACTGTGTTGAGGATTATGATCAGCCATTGTGCAGCAGTGAGGAGCCAGAGCCTCTGGTGAATCCTGCAGCACAAACAGTCCTTTGTGAAATCTGACCTGCAGCAGCATGCGAGTGGGCTGGTGTGTTCGGAGATGTGCAGCCGCTTGGCTTGTCAGACACAGATTGTGTCCAACGATGCTGTCATAGATTTATTTCTCACGCACTCTGTTACATAACGGACTTCTAGAGGTTCAGGCAGGGATTTAGAGCTTTATCCTGCAGCCCATGGAGACAAAACATTTTAGTGGTCAGTGCTGACTTGTCAATTTTAGATAGCATGACAGATTATAGATAGCCAGATATACACGCACGCACACACGCATGCACGCAAGTCAACTTTTAGAGATACTAACCTCATAATGTCATTTAATTCTGAGTGCAAATTTCAGCCATAGTGGAAAAATAAAGCCGAGATCAAGAAACTATAAACCGGCACAAAAGTGACAATTGCCAACATAAAACAACCATCTTCTGAACAGACACATTACAAACACTAACAAAGTAAATAAATGAGCCAAGTATTTGCATTTTGGAACATAGAAAAGGGAACTTAAACTACTGTTCAGTCAAACACTTGGCATTATGGGCATGACAGGAAATGCGGGCCATCGCCACATTAATCTGAAGTTCAGCGTATGCATCACAGCTCATCAGACGGTGGAGCGGAGTCAAGCGGCAAGTGGAGCGGTGTCTTCACAATAAGTTGCAAACTAATTTGTAAAATATATTGCGCTACATATAAAATAAAATTAATTAAAATTTACTTGACTTTAAAGGGGGGGCTAGTATAATGGCAGGGGAAACACTGTGAACATGATAGAGCATAACGGCCTAAAGAAGACAGCTCCATCGTCCAACAACACAGCCCACACTGAAACAAGTGTTTGATAAGACCACAAAGTGGACCCCATCTGACCCAAGATCAAAAGAGCTGGACAGGTTGACTATGGAAATATTCAGCACTGATATCACCTTATGCAGTTGTGGGGGGTACTGATTTTAAAAGATTACTGGCCAAGGCAGGTCTCAGGAGCTCTGTGAAAAGTGTTAAGTGTTTTTCACACTCAGCTGAGTGCAATTCAAGTTTGAACAAGAATTAAGTAACTTCTCTCTATGGAAAATGCAGGAAACAGCATCTGACTGTTGGTCTGAATCTACTGAAGCCCTTGTTTTTTCATTTCATCAATAAGAACTGGAATAGAGTCCAAGTTGTGTTGTCTTTTATATCATCGTATAGCTTAGTTAGCTTACTTCAGTACTGGCTCCTCCATTACACATTCCTACAACAGTACAGTAGTTTGCAGTGCGCATACATGCAGTGTAGGGAGGAGTGACCAAGTTTGAATGTTGTGTTCACAAACAGTTACCAACAATTCCTGCATAGTTTACTTTCAATACATTTTAACTGATTGAAGTACTGCCAGCAATGTTTGTCATTACAACTGGCTAAAGCAACGGTCAGCAGACTGACAGGCAGAAGGCAGAGCAGGTCAGCTGGGATGTTTACATCTTCCCCCACCCTGCTCACATAAAATGCACTCCTACCTATCCCCCTATGAGAGCAAGGCACATGATGTAAGAACAAACAAAAGCAAAGGGTATGGTACACTGTCTGTCACAAAACAAAGTAAGTCTGGTAGCTCAGCTAGGGAACAGGCAGCTCATCATCATGTCAAATAACATGAACTACCTGTGTACGAAACAACAGGAGGAGCCAGTAATGCTCACTCAGCCTCTTAAAAACAGTCATCTGTGTGCTGATGGATGTGCAGCCCTCAGGCCAGGGGGCGGCTGGGGCTTTGCTTACATAAGACAGTAGGAGAGCACATACACTGAGGGCATTCAAGTTACTAAACATGTGTTCTAGGCAAGGCACTAATATCAACCTCACCCTTTACCATTCACTTGCACACATAAATTCAATCCAGGGAATCTTTCATGTCTCAGCACCTCATGCTACAAATGTCATTTTCTGCAACTGACTGACAGCCATCAAAGTACAGGCCTGAACACACCAAATATTCTGATATGCAAGAGGAGCATTTACTAGAGATGTACCGATACCACTTTTTCCTTCCCGATACGGATTCCGATCCCTGAACCTTAGGTATCTGCCGATATCGAGTACCGATCCAATACCAGCAAGTAAAATAAAAATGGATGGGATATGAATTGTTGTATGTCTCAACTCCTAAAACTCTATGTAAAATATTAAGAAATAAATACATAATAGTAGAATGAATGTTATAAAACTTTTTATTATTATTATTATTATTATTATCCAGTCTTGACACAGATCAAGACACAGGTTAAAGTGCAGCCACACAATTTGGTAAAAAAGACATTTTAAAGGCTACAGTAGAATGCTTTTTAAACTCCGCTCCGTTTCCGTTTCGTTTGCTTGAAGCGTGCGTATGCGTAATGACGTGAGGCATTACATGGTATCGGATTGGTCATAGGCTGTACTCGCCAATACCCGATACGGCATTTTAGGCAGTGTCGGAGGCATTTCCGATACTGGTATCGGTACAACTCTACTAGGGCTGTCCCGAATACCATTTTTTAACATTCGGACCTTGGGCAGAATTTAGAACGGAGACAGACTGCGGGGTTTTTTCGGACCTAATTGTATAGCGGAATTTTGCACAACGGCGACAGGATCTTTGCGCTCAAACCACAAAAAAATGTGATGGCACAACAGTCTCCTTCAGTACATTATTCTATGCTTTCTTTTGATTTTCACATTGGCTAGTCATCCTGTTTAATTTGTCTTCTGATTAAATCGGAACCGTTGAAAACAAGTTGTAGGAAGCCTCTGCAAGTAATTGGTTGCTGGCAGACACTCTGTGCTACAATAAAATGGTTAATCAGCAGTGCCGTGCACTGTAGAGCCAATGCGCTGCTGGTTCTGCCAGCCTGAATAGAATATAATGTCTATAGCCTTACTGTTGTGTACAGCCTTTATAGACTGAGCTGAGTAGTGATGCGCGGGTCGACCCGTAACCCGCGGGACCCGCAAATGGACCTGCGGGTCGGGCAGCAGTGATCGTCTGTTAAATCGGTCTGTAAATGATATTTTGACATTATTGGCTATTACTGTCATGGCATCCGAAGGTACTGATGCGTTGAGCAGGTGACAGTCCGCGGTCGTTTTCAAAACACACTTGTGTCACGCACTCCAAAAGAAACTTGTTGAAACTTTAAACAATAATTTATTGTACAAAACGGGGGAAACAAACGTTGACAAAAACGGTTCCATAATTCATATTAAATTCAAAAGATAACGAAAAAACAGCTACAAGTTAGAGGGAATAGTGATAAAGTGGTAAAACTTGGCATTGATCCACAGCCTCAGACGGATGCGCTCAAGCGTGCCGTGCGCACAAGCTCAGTTGGTAGGCTATACTATATTTTCACATTTTTAACAATGCAATTTAAAAGTTTTGATTTTTATTGATAACCTACATTTACCAACAACAAAAAGACTATATTTAGCACCAAAAAAAAAAAAAAAAAAAGTAAATAAAAAAACGAATATCGAATACCAAATTTTCATAACGAATACCTACCCATAGAAACGAATATTAGAATATCCGAATATTTGGGTACAGCCCTAAACTCTACACTGTTCTCAGTACAAGTTAGGCTAATAGGAACCGGCTATTAATATATCAGTGCTAATATACATGCTGTAGGACATGCACAGAAATTTTCTTAATTTGACATAGTTTGGAATTTTTGTCTGCATTTCCACAGGTTTTCAACACACCACAAATATCTGTACTGGTTATTGTACTGAATGCAAGAATCATGTTGATAATACACCGAGTCTTGATGGTGTCAAAAATGAATAAGCTATAATCTAACAGGTTCATGGAAGTTTGTTTCATTAGATTGTCAAGTTCTGACTGACTTCGACTGAGGAACGTGTCTGAAGTGATACAAAGTTTGATGCATTCATGTCACACAAAGACATCAGTGACATGAAATGAATTGTGCTTCCTTAACAGAGACACTTGTTGGGGGCAGGCAATGACCAGTGTCCAGTTCAAGTCATGAAGAGAATCACAGAACCAGGTTAAATATTATGTGCTGACCCATTCGGGTTAACCACAGACGCAGGTTTGACCCACTTCACTATGCTTGTCTAAAGAAGTAAGACAGAGCTGACATTTTATTGGCCAAAGCTTGAAACACTGTGCATTGCACATAGACAGTATGTTAGGGAAATAACTCCAGAAAAAAAAAAATCTCTTAACGTGGGAATAGCAGCATGATGATGTATTCACATGTGACATGTCACCTGGAACTTAACAGCCCTACAGGTGATCCAAAGGTATATTACATGTGAGAAGGAAATGTCTTTCAGCTCTATATACAAATATTTCCACAATAAACCGGATGTGCAATGATTCATAAACAACACAGCAGACAGCACATTAAAAACTGAAACAAGTCATGGGGTAATTATTAGAAGTTAAAAGCACGAGTACCTGTAAAACAATCTGGTTGAGGGTCATGAAGCACACATGACCTGGTCCACTCTGGCCTGTAGCTCAAAAGCATCTGGCCGGTCCTGAGGGTTGACGGCGAGCATGTCCTGCAGCAGCTTCCTGACTCCATCGGACATGCATGACCTGCGTTTCTGTGGGATGTTCAGTACCATCTTTGGATTCTCTAGCAGTGCCTCACCCACTGGCACAATGTCCACTCCTTGTCTCACATATGTACCCAGGAGCTCCCGTTTAGACTCACCGTCAATGAAGGTAATTCTCTCCAACATGGCCCACATGATGATGCCAAGGGCAAATATGTCAGCCTTGGCTGTGTAGTGGCCCTCCCACACCTCGGGAGCCATATAGAAGTCCGAGCCACATGCAGATGACAACCAATACTTGTTTACATTAACGTTTTTGTTCTTGTCTTCACCTTCTTTGCCCTCACTGGTGTGTCCTAAACCAGCGCACACTTTACTCAGGCCAAAGTCAGCCACCTTGAGAATTGGAGACCCTGACTTTTCAGAGATGAGGATGTTGTCAGGTTTGAGGTCTCTGTGGACAATGTTGTTTTCATGCAGGAAAGCAACAGCACTGGTCAGCTGGAGCATGAAGCTGTTGTTGGTTTGTGGGTTGGGCCGCCTAGACAGGATGAAGTGGTTGAGGTCGCCGCCTTCACAGAACTCCATGACAAACCAGAGGTAACAAGGCTCCTCTGGAGGTCCGAGCACTCTCTCACCTGCAGTGGATACAGTCATTCACACAGTCAGTACATTTACATGAACAGTTAAGTGGAATTACGGTTATAGCTCGACTAGGCCAGTTAATTGGACTACTGTGTTTGTCTCAGTATACAGGTACGGGAGAGGAATGGATTTATTGACTAAAGTATGTCCGACTCCGCTAGTATAGGTGTCGAAATGCCCCCTTTCAGCTTGTGAGTACTGGATCTTTTTCCAGTTTACCTATTACGTCAGAGACCAAACAATCAACTAAAAAGTTTGCTACGGTAAGCTAGAGGTAAACTGGTACCATGGTGGACAACTTTACAGCTTTGTACATTTCATTCCTCCAAAAATGCACTGCTCTGGATGTAGATTTTAACGGCTTCTTCTTCTGTTACGCAGTTGATGCTATTCGATTTTGGGGTCAAAGCCCTGGGCATAAACTGTGGAGCATGCAGAGTGCCGAGGCCAGTTTGGGTCCGATTGACAGCATACATGAACGAGTAATTTGACTCCCAATCGCATTATCTGGGTGTGTTAGTTTGACTTTAAGACATTCAATTTACAGCTATACATGTAAGGAAAAAGATCTATTTTGCTAAGACCAATAATGATCAATCATTTTTACTTAGATAATACATCAGGGCACCAACTATGGATATGGGTTACTGATTAATTTTGGTAGTTATTTCATGCAACTGTATGTGAATAAATGGTATCATTTGATACAAGGCTGAAATGTTTACAATTTTCCAACTGTCAGTGAATGTGCACTCTAACTAGGTGTATACACTCTAATCTTATGGGATGTGTCCTGTCTTTCTTTGTAAGGGTGTTTCCTAAAGAGGTTTTGTGTGGATGTTTTTATTTTAATCGACACACTGAGACTTTGCGGAACCAGTTCACAGCATCTCTAACATGCTTTGGCATGCATTTTAAATTTGCATGCAAGAACAACCAGTCAGATTGACTGTAAGAGTTAAAAAAAAAAAAGCATATACCATTCAAGGACTCTCTGCTTCTGATGCTAAAACAACTCCATACGTGTCAGTAATTGAGATGCATGTTTCAAATACCTGTGAAGAGATAAAGTGCCAGTACTACAAAGTCGTTTTGACTGCTCTAAGCTAGACACTCATTGGTGGTTTGGAGAGACAGTTAAGATAAATCATAATGTCTTTCTCAACACCATAAAGTGATCTGTCATAGAAACCACAAAACAGCACTAGATAAGCACAAGGGAAACTGTAAATGAAGGCAGGTTTTTAAGAAAGACACAAAAACTTCTGGATGTGACAGATTTAGCTTGTCAGAGGAATGTGTTAAATTCCTTCTGTGGATACAGCCAACACAACAGACTCCATTTTAGTGAGTCTGAGCCTCGGGAGCTTCCTCACAAAATCTACCCATCCCCCAGCGAGTTCCTATCATCATGGCGACAACAACAATAATGCTTCGGATAAGAGGGCGAAACGACATATAACTATGTTTCGGTTTGAGATTACATTAGATAAACAGGGTGGCCATCAAACTCATTGCTACAATATAACCGCTAGTTTCTGTAGTTTAGGGACTGTTTTGTTCGGCAGCAATTCAAACCAAAACGCAGCTCTCACTTAACTCAGTTCACACAGCTAATGTTGGAGAGCTAATCTAACCTCCACCAGGAAACCATATAAAAATCTTGCAAATCAACATTACGTTGGATACATCGAATGCCCACCAAACCCATGGCTTTAACATAGCTGGTGCCTGAAGTGTTAAAGGTTGCTTTTCGGCACTGATTTAAAACCGAAGCTGCCCTTCCTCAACTCAGTTTACACGTCTAATGTTGAAGAGCTAGCCTCACCTTTTAGTAAGGTCTCAACCAGGAAGCTATATAAAAATAACGTGCTCTTTAGCATTACGTCACATAAACTGATTGTCCACAATTGCTACAAAATAGCTGGTGTCTGTAGTATCAGGAGCTGTGTTTTATTCGGCGTTAATTCCAACCAAAAGCAGCACTTACTTAACTCAGTTCACAGAGCTAACGTTGGAGAGCTAGCCTCACCTTTCAGTGAAGTCTCCACCAAACGCAGGTACTGTTTGGACCGTTTGTTCCCATGACTCATTTTCTGAGCCATGCCGTTCCTCTGGAGCACACACTCTTCAAGCTGCACTACATTTTCATGCCGTTTCTCCAGGCTGGCCAGCGCCCAGAACTCCTGCAGTGCGAGCTCCACGTTTTCCGGCGCGTCGCATCGCAGTTTCTTCACGGCAACTTTCGCCCCAGACCTCCGGGCCACCGCTTCGTACACCACGCCGTATGTTCCCCTTCCCACCTCACGCAGCAGGTTGTAGCGGGGAGCCATAACCCTTCGCTCCAAATGGTCTTGCTTGAAGAGGCCGATGTCCTCCTCCATGTCATGGCCTTCTTCCGTGTTTCCAACGCTCAGACACCGCAGTACATTGGACTCGTCAGCTCGTGCCCCAGTTTGTTGCTTGGAGCAGGCTCGCGCGCTTCTCGTGCGTCTCCGCCAGTTATCACCACCGATTGTATCCATACGTCCCCGAGAATCCGTCACGATTCAGACATTAAATAGAAACATGTCCTCATATTGTAAACTACAGCTGTGTTCGCGTGGAGTAAATAGAAAATTGCTCGGCAGCTTACACTAAAGACTACATAAGGAGGAGGGTAAATGGAGGGAAAGCTAAGAAAAGATCGATACAATATACAACACAATTTCCGGTTAAGACTTTCAGAATAAAACCTGTAATGCTGAGTGTCTTTCTCTGTATGTTACGCTGACCACACCGTGCTATTAATAAGCCTGCACGGCCATAACTTGTGAGTTTTATGCCTACAAAGTATGGATCAGAACTGACAGAAGATCAACATAATCAGTAGGCCTACAGTTTCAAAATGGACATTCAAGCGTACCAATTCAGTATCTGGCCAAATGTCTCCCCTTCTGTTCCTGAGATATGGCGTTGGATAATGCCTTGAAAAGTGTTTTTAAAGAACATTATGATGTCACAGTGAAGTTGAGCTTTGATATTTTGGATATAAAATGTCACCACTGACGTTGTGTCATAATTAGTGTGTGAATTCGTGGCCTGAGTTGAGATCACAGTGACCTTAAACTGTCAATATCAGATCAGTTCATATTTGAGTCCAAACAGGCTAGAAATCTGGGCCAACTTTGAGGAAATTCACCTTAAGGCCTTCTTGAGATACTGCGTTCACAAGAATGAAATGGATGCTAAGTCACAATGATCTTTGACCACCAAAATCTAATAAGTTCATTGTTGAGTGGAAGTGGATGTTTGTGCCATTTAAATAAATTCCCTTTTTGAGATATCATGCTCAGAAAAATGGGACAGATGGATGTTCATCATCTTGTCACATCTTGTCACATGATCAACTACAGACTTGACATTAAGCAACACGTTTCCAAACAATCATCATTGCATACCTGCATATGACAAAAATATCAAAGAGAATAAGAAATTATTTATTTAATCAAATAGTTTTTTTTTTATATGTTTAGTTTATTCATGGTTTTTCGGGTTCATGTATAATAAGCGTGTAATTTTGGTTTGCATTTTTGAGGGCAAACAGCACCATTTTTCATTTAATGTGAGTTCTTCTTTGAACACAGGTGTCGTTTCAAGGTGGCAATCTGAATCATTTGAAAGAGCCTCCAAACCCTGGGGCCTCAGTGCAACAGCACGGCCTGCCTGTCTAAATTCATGCCCCCAACTCTAGTAATAATTAACCCGGCTTACTATAGTTTATAACAGCCAAATATCCATGAAGTGTTTGTTCATTTACAAATTCAAATATTTGCTTTATATCATGTTGGGTTTTACTAGTCTAATAATTAATTTAAAAGCACAATCCCTGATCTAATCGTACACACAGGATCACAACCAAAACAGCCTTTCTGATGCTGTTCAAGGTTGGGAGACACACACAGCCTAGATATTTTATTTAATTGTGATCAGCTGACAAACACGTAAGTCAAACTCTTCAAAGCAGACATTTGTAGGCTATATGGGAATATACTATGTAAAAATGAAAACTTTGGATTGGATATGCACCATACCAACCAGCATATTTCACTAATCCCATATAAGTGCTCTCATGCCATATTTTTTATACGATTTTCCTGCCTTGTCAACATTAACACGCATTTCTTTATACGTATAAATATTTATCCACATTATATGCAGTAGGCAACTTTTATTTCTGAACTGAAAAATATCGACACTTCCGGTCTGTTGCAGACACAGTGAGGCAGCTTGACGCCTCCGCAGGGAGCGGGGTTGCGGAGTTCAGATGTACCATTGAGAAAGAACACGGGGTACCAAAGTACCAATGACAGTGTGGTCTATCAAAACTACATTTGAAAAATGTGTCTGTTTCTATGTCTGTAAACACACGATACACAGTATACACCTACACCAAATAAAGGGAACTTTGTAACAGATTTTAGCTTTTATTTCAGCCTCGCCCGAGGTGTCATTAAGAACGGTCTGTCAGCTTAGAAGCGAAATAAAGACACATTGATATCACAAAGCACTTTGACATAATGTGGAAAATAATCACCAAATTGTGGTGGCGGGTTTGGAGTTGTTATACGGTACTTCATTTGCAATGACCCCCCCGCCAGTTTTCGATAGATGGCTTCTTCCCTCAACCTCTTATGTAGCATGGCACTTCACGTGCGTAATTTTCCCAAGTCCCGCCCTACTGTGCTGTGATTGGCTAGTTCTTGTCATCCCGAGCAGTGCCGTAGGGCTCTGATCCCGAGGGGACTGCACGTGTTTATCCGGGCACATCTTTTTTGGGTCTCTGACATTACACTGTAAACAGACAGACGCGGACATTCTTACACAATAGCTATAAGATTGCACCGTGTAAAAGGAAATATCAGTCAAATACCCCAAAAAAAGTCAAACGAATGAATAATTATAATAACAATAATAATGATAAAAAAATAAATAAATAAATAAATAATAATAATAATAATAATAGCAATAAACAAATAAAAACAAATACAAATAAAAAACAAAAGAAACAAACAAAAAATCTTATTGTTAGAGAATTGTATGGATTTATTCTTTTAGTTTGTTACTTACGTACTTCAGACCATCTCTCTCTTAACAATACAGGGTTTAAAAGTCATGGTTCAGCTCCTAAAAAGAAACTTTCTACATTTAGTCAGTGAGATTGTGTGTGGCATGCAAATACATAACCTATTAAGAAAATATATGTTAGGACAGGGAAGAAACCTGAAACTACCACAAGCTTGTTTTAAAACTATCTTTGATTGCTTTTTTAATAGACCTCCCCAAATTGTAGTGCTTCAAGCTGGAGTGCCACAGTGCATCAGCATGGACAGGTCTTTGGCACAGCTAACAGTGGAGTGAAGCCAGAAGAGCCAGTAGTCTTACTCCCAGCATGTGTTATCTCTGATTGTTTTTGTAATATAAGGCTAGAAAAATTTCATATTTTGTCCATAAAACCAAATCAAGTCCAAAGACCTGTGTCTCCCAGGGCTGGAGCAGGTATAGTCAGCTGGACTTCAGGAGTTCAATGTTTGTTTGTGGCTTTTTGAATGACAGAATAGTCTTTTTTCTTTTGCCTGTGCTGACATCATCCCTTATGAGACTAAATTTATGATGGCCACAGATGACTTCATCCATCTGCTGCGTCCCTGGTGAGAGAATGTCTGGGATGTAATGTTTATTAGTCTTTTCCCAGATGAGAGTCATGTCTGAAGCACAAGCAGCTTTTGGTGTCACCTACAGCACCACAGACAATGCCTCTTTTTAAGCCTACATCTTATTCTGTTATTTCCCAACATGTTTGTTAATAATCCAATGAATGTGTTTAGCATGAGTGTAGACAGATATACAAGGAGGGTCATCCAGATTGAAACAGAGTATTATTCACATCATGAAAAACTCATAAAAGTATTCCTTAAAATACAAATAACTGAAATATCTTGTTTACGTATGCTGCTCATTCTCCGCCAGGCACCACAGGCCCTCCTGTGCTCATAAGCAGAACTACATGGTCTATGCATGAATCACAGCACACTGAGTTTTTGTATATTTAGCATAAAAAACGATCTTGTAAGGGTGACTGGAGAAACAATAATATTCATTTGACATACTTAAAAGGTAAAAACAACACAATAACAAAAGAATGCTCTTCTCAAATTGACAGTAAGGGGCTTCTCCAGTGAGTTATTACTGCACCTCCCCTAAAACTGGGAGAATTGTGGGAGACAGATTAAAAAAGAGTGATCACCACTGGTGCAACACACTGGATCCTACACATCCCATAATGCAGCTCAATGGTGTCCCTCTTATAGCATTAATGCAGTCCACAGTGGATGTGGATAGCTGGGTGGACAGCAGATGCACACACTTTTCTGAACATATTGGGTTTGTGTATGCACTCTCAGGCACGTACACCCTGCACGGTCTTGGGACCCTTGTGGACATGAGCAGATGACCAGATTTATATTGAACAGACCCTCGCTGCTACAAAGATGTGTTAAGTATAATTTGATCTTTATACCTTCCTGCCTGCCAGTCTTTCAAATGTTATGCCCGTTGGTAACACAGCGTTTCTGTTAGAACTGTGTAGTTACCAAAAAGCTTTGGCAGTCACACATAAAGGATTTATGTTAAGAGGAGATGATTCAGGAAACTAATGGTTGGTCAGGCATTCAGGCTCTTCAGATCTCTTTTGAGGGTCGAGATAATCATCACATTCTGGAAATATTGTCTGTTTTTGTCAAAGTTGATGTTTTATTTGGGTTTTTAGTTTCCTTAAAGATTTCACACATGGCTTTTGAAAGTCAACATATTGCTAGCCTTTAACAGAATAACAATTTAAAAAAAAAAAAAATATATATATATATATATATGTGTGTGTAGCAAGCCAGTGTATTCGTTGCACCCCTCTTTATACATACATGTGCATTTGCAGTGGAAATAATTCTCTATATTGTGTATGGATGAGTTGACATTTGAGGCTTTTAGAGAATGCAGTCATGAAAATCACAACTAATTGGATTCAACCGCAACATAAGCATGTATGTGATAGAAAAACTCTCAGTAAATGCTGAACTCTTTATGAGAGTTCAAATATGAGAAAATTATCAATATTAAAACTGCACTGAAAATTTCAGCAAACCTCCCAGAGAGACCCGCAGAATTGTCAGCGATCTCAGGCAACAGTACTGCCATTCTAGAGCTAGAGTGGAGATACTAGTATGATACGAAACTAGAGGATGTAAAGCCTCTTACAGATGGTGAGATTTTAGCAATCTTATAAGTTAAGTGCAGCTACTACACTGTGCGACATAGATCAAATAAACTCAGGTACAACAGCAAGTTTGATGTATGCAGACCATACAATGACAGTGCCTACTGAATCGCAGGCCACAACATACGATGCAATAGCTTCCCATACAGAGTGTGCAAGGATGCTGCACAGGTTATTACTTCTCTAACTATGAAGCACAACATAGAGGGTCACATTATTAAATAACCTATGTAGTCTGTGTGTGTTTGCTAGCTGCTAGGTTGCTCACCTGGCAGCTGCAACTCCACCGCTATTTCCTTCAATGCTTCATCCTCCTTTATGTGATCATGGTAAGAGCTGGAGGACACATCATACAGGCAAGGATTTGCTGGAATCTCACATATTTCTTTTAGTACGTTTTGCCTCCATGGCAAGCTGCTATCTGTCTTTTTGTTTGGGTTTAGCGCCAGTGCGGCATTTCATGCTGCATTTCAGGCTGAGCTATCCCCACGTTTCTTTCATGTTGGTCATCTTTCGTCTGGGACAGCCCAAAATCGTGGGTATGTGTAAACCAGGCTTAAGGAATCCATTGGTACCAACCATGTCATGCTAGCTTGTCATCAAGAGCGCTAAATAACACATTTCAAAGTTAAGCTGAATTTCAACGAGGGGAAAACTGGTATGACCACTTTCACAGATATTTGAATGAAATGGTTTGTGTGGGTCCCTCAAGTCTCCCCTGTACACATATTATGCCCACTTTATGCTAGTCTTTTGGGAAAAAAACATGCAGTTTTTTTGCATGCAGTACAATTTTCGACTATTGTTTGTGAACATTTCTGCATACTGGGCTCCATAAACAGTGTTGAAATTGCATTAATTGGATCTGACTGGAAAGCTGTGACTCTTGTGGATTCAATGAGGCCCAATTTTATTCATGTTTGGAGATAAGAGTCACTATAGCAGCCATTTGAATTGAGACCATGATTTTTTAAAACTTGACTTCACTGTATAAAATGAACTATTGTGACCTCTGGTATAATCACAGCCTCATGAATGTCTACCACAAACTAAAGACCTTGAGCATTCAGAGGGTGTTTGCCTTTCATAGGTATATTAACAAAAAGGGGGTTTCTCAGCTCTTTTAAGAACAGAAGTGCTCACCATCCAATCATCAAAAAAGCAATTATGACAGAAATCTCCAAATGTCATAAGGGTTTGATCACCGCATAGATTTTTCTGTGGTGTTCCTCAAGGTCTCAGTGTCTTAATGTAGAATTTTGTAAGGGATTGTTGACCATTTCTATTAATTCTCAAAAGGTAAAAAAAAATTACATTTAGCACCAAAGCTGTGTAATAAATGGTATCAACCCGAAAATTGCTGCAAAAACTTAAAAGACATAACTGAGCATGGGAATGGACATCATATACTTCCATCACAATGGTTTAAGTCCCTATAAACGCTAAACTTTCAAAGTTTTAATAGGTGCCTAACCAAAACACACACACACACACGCACACACACACACACACACACACACACACACACAGTTATAACAGAATTATTACTAGAAAAACTTGACACACTGAGCTACATCTCAAATTTATCTAAATGTTCCCAGCTTTAAGATTTGAACCACATCTATGTGGCATATACTGTTGACCCATCCAGCCATAAAAAAAGACAAAAATGGGTCGACGATGATGGGTCATTAGTCTGAAACATTTGAGCAGAAATCCATTGCTCCTCTCAGCAAACTTATTAGGCCTTGGCAGGGGTTAAATGTTATCAGTGCTAAAGCATGTGCATGGCTTTTAAAACACATGCATGCTTTATCCATGTCACCTGCTGGGCTCTGTAAGGAACAGGCGTGAATCATAAGACAAAAACAACTCAGTTTTAATCTCATACTTTCACCAAATCATTTATTCTGATTCTACTGACAAATTCCATAAATTCCATTTAACAAGGTAAAGACAAAAAAAAAGTGAACCATAAATAAATCAGTTTGAATGTTTTTGTACATTTACTTAAACATGAAAATCTCTTATTAACATTTCTGTAGCCAAAGCTAATCCCTGAACATCCAAATGTATGAAAAACAATATTATGAAGAGTCAAACACAAAATAAAAAGTACAGACTAGGCTCACTGAATGATGAGGCAGTTACAGTGTTAAGGCCAGCTGTCCAGCTGCGATGAAAACAAATGCAGACTCATTCATCAGTTAACAGGAACAATGCCTCACTGGAGGTGATTTCATATAGTGCTAAATACAGTGGAATACATTTCAACTCAACCTAAAAATGAATTTAAAGAATCAAACAAAATGAGCTCTGCCTGCTGCCCATTGTTAAGGTTAGCCTTATATCATAAAGTATTTATTACAGCTTACAACTTTTCTCAAATGCAATATCTTAAATTGTAGTAACAAATATGAAAAAAGCATAAAAAATAGACTATTCAATCACTGAACCTGAAAGTTAAAATTAAGATTAAATGAACACACCTAACAACAACATTCTAGATACAGGTGATATTGAAGTTGTAGGACTTCCTATTTACAGCTGTATACATATGAAAGAGAAAGGGGTATGTAAATAAGGGCACAATAAAAACTGTCAAATATCAAAAACCCCAAATATGCTATAAAACTGTAAAAAGATAACATAAAAAGTTACTGCAGCATCATGGAAAAATTAAAATATATACATAATTCATGAAGTCATGCTGCTGAAGAAGTGTAGGAGCTCTGGTTGGCTGCTTGTAGAAATCAAGTCTCTTAAAAAGTATAGATGAGATCAGCTATGTGGCAGAATACACTGAAATCTTGTCAGCATCAGTCACTGCTTTGTGAAGCTTGTAGTGGTCCAGGAGCTTTCCCCAAGATCTACTGCAGCTCAGTAACTCTTGGTTCCCTTGGAGAGGACACAAACATTTGCGTTATGAAGCCACATGGCAGCTTTAAGCGTTACACATAGAAATAAGAGCTGAGCTGGAGCATCTTACCAATGATGCACAGTCCCTCCTTGGCCCTGGTGATGCCCACATTTATCTGGTTGGGATCACCCACAAAGCCCACATGTTTGGACAGCCAAGCTCCGTCTGGTTCTTTTTCGATCTCTTCACTTGGCAAAGAGCACACTGTAGATATGATGACGTATTGCCATTCACTTCCTGTGAAACAAAATGTTGTGTGTCACATTATGAGCATTCATTAAATAACAGAGGTTGTTGTTTGGTTTCTCTTGAAATACATGATTGAGTCACTGGATTGTAATTTACATGTCTAGAAAGCTGTTAGTATTATGAACCTAGGATTGCCACCTTAAAGTTGTATACATCCTCCAACCACTCAAGTTGCAGTTACCGTTTACATCCATGTCAGTCCAGACTCATATGTAGCCATGACAGTAGAAAATGTTTCCAGTATGTTGTTGCAAAGAAGATACAAATTCTAAAACATGGATACTTCACACATATCTTTAACCTGGCAGCACAGAAAACCTGTACAATCAGCACAGTTTCAAGGTGGGCACCCAAGATGAGTGTCACCAATTCAGTATCTGACCAAATGTCTCCCCTTCTGTTCCTGAGATATGAGCCTGAATAATGGCCAGAAAAGGGTTTTTGCAGATTATGATGTCACAGTGAAGCTGACCTTTGACCTTTTGGATATGAAATGTCATCACTTCATCATTTTATCCTATTAGAAATCTGTGTCAAAGTTTGTCATAATTAGTATAAGAATTCTTGAGTTATGGCCAAAAACATGTTTTGTGAGGTCATAGTGACCTTTGATCATCAATTTCATCAATCAATTGCGCCAAAGTTTAGGATATTCCCTTAAGGCCCTCTTGAGATATCACATTCATGAGAATGAGATGGATGAAACGTCACAGTCACCTTGATCTTTCACCACCAAACTCTAATCAATTCATCTGTTGAGTCCAAGTGTACGTTGGACCTAAACTTGAAAAAATTTCCTCAAGGTGTTCCTGAGATATTACGTTCCTGAAAATGGGATGGACCAGGTCACAGTGACCTTGACCTTTGACCACAAAATTCTAATCAGTTCATCCTTGAGTCCAAGAGGCTGCCTGTGCCAAAGTTGAAGAAAATCCCCCGAGGGTAGGGTGCCCATTAGCTCACCTGGTAGAGCAGGCGCCACATGTGCAAAGGCTTTGCCCCTGCTGCAGCGGCTGGGGCTCAATTCCAACCTTCAGCCCTTTCCTGCATGTCAACCCCATTTATTTCAGTAAAGGATTTGGTTTGAGGAAGCAGAGAGGTACATGTTTACCTTGGCTTTTGGTGATTGTGGTGATGGTGATTTCACCCATATTCCTCTCCTTCAGCTTGTCTCTGATTTCTGACACTTGGGCATTATAGGGCGACAGAATCGCAATGCTTTGCTGTTTGATTTTGGCATTCTGCACCAGCTTTTCGGCAATGTCAATCTGCAAAAGCACAAAACCAAAACCAGAGATTGAAAGCAATAATAAATAATGCCAATGATAACGATCATGTTAATGACTCTATAGTAGTTTTTACCCTTGCATTTAAATATCACAGTTAAATATCAACAAGGAAACCAAGGGTGCCCAGTACAGTACCACTTTGTCTCTCTCCTCCTGGTTTGCCTTGGAGTTCTCGTTGCCCTTGGCTGTGCTGACGACCAAACTGATAGTTTTTCCTCTGATGTCCCCAAAAACGATTGGCATTGTCTTGTTCTCAACACGGAGGACACTGCTCGGCTGCTCCACCCCAGTATTCAGTTTTCCCTCATAATATTGTTGTGAAGGGAATTCACATATGTCCCTATGCTATAAAAACACATAATTGATTATTGTTGGTAACAATTTAAAATATTAAACTCAAACATGTGGCAATACACAACCCCGTTCTCATTCCCAGGGAGTCAAATATGGCAGCCTAACCAGTGGCCTTCAGCTTCTGTTACCAATGCACAAGGCACCTTACAGTGTCTGCTTGAGATACACTGGTCTTTCAGCTAACTCTAATGTAATCCCGTCCTTGGCAATAAAGTAATCGGAAGAGTAAGAAAGTCTGAATAGTATAGAAAAAAGGGGTGGTGGATGGGTCAAATACATGCACGTGACTTTTTTTTAAACCATGTCACATAGTAAGTCATCTCATGGGGGTGGGTAATAATGGGTTACAAGTTGTGCACATGAGTAAAAAAGTAAATTTTTTAGGGAAGAAGTATTTTCATGTTCCTTTTTCTTAACTGTACTTATACTGTTTACTCTTAGTACGTTTTTGGCCAAGAAGTCTACTTTTTACTTCACTACATTTGCTATTTATACCTTTGGTTACAACTAGTCTGCTCGAAAACGCACGAGGAGCACCTCTACTGCAGATAGCAAGTTGCAGCAGCCTGGAAGAAAAAGAAGTACCACCCGTCTTTAACTACCATGAGACGATGAAAAGGCAAAACCCAAACCAAGACCCAGTTTCCAGAGACAACATGATGAGGTGCTTGCTGTGCTTCCCGAGGGACACTGACATCTCTGCTTTTCCAAAAACTTCAAACCTCCAATAGCACATTTAAGTAAGTTGCACACACTGTAGGTGAAAATGTGGTTACCTAGCTAACATTAGCTATGTTATTTTTTTCATGGTAATAAAGAGACTGGTATAGAGGAAAGAGATGTAAAAAGGGTGGGAGATTATTCTTATCTTAATTGTATAGGCTCTCCTTATTTGTTTGATTAACTGATTTATGTGTCAAAACAATTGCACTGGCAAGGGAAAGTAACTTGTACATTGTGTAATTTATTAACCAGGTACTTTTTTTACTTTTACTCGAGTAGGATTCTTAAGTGCTAACTGACACTTTTACTTTAGTTACTTTTTTGGGTAGTAAATGGACTTTTACTTGAGTACAGATTTTCAGTACTCCACCCACCACTGGTCATCACGTGACATAGGTGTCAAATGACATACTCGTTAAGTTACTGTAACAAATGTAGTTATTATAACCTAAACCATGATCATTTTTCTAAACATAACCAAGTAATTTTATTACTTAAACCCCAAGTACTTTTGGTGGCAAAACCTATGTTTCCTATGAAGACAGAAGTTTATTTTGAAAGACACTGTAGTGTGTAACAAGTGGAAATTTGACATGGAAACTGACACGACCAAAAGTTACAATAGAGGGATACCTAAACCATCATTGTTTGAAGCGTAGGGCCACTGACCAAGCTGCTGTATTGCTGAGTTGTAAGTGACATGTTGCAATAAAATATTGTTACAGTAAATACATATATACATAAATAAATAAAACACTGTATAATATATATAATACACGATACATATGTATATATAGTATATTTGTTCTCACCATCCTGTACTGAGTGTCCAGCATCACTGCCCTGTTCTTGTGTATTGTATAGTAGCGTTCAAACAGAGACTTGGCCATCCCCAGCTTCCTCACACGCTCATTCTTCACGATTGGTCGTAACTGTTTGTGGTCACCGATCAAAACAATCTGAAAGGGATATTGTGAGACATTAGAGTGAATAACTAGTGTAATGATGCAACCAGTGCCCCGGTCCTGTCATATGAACACAAGTGGACAGTGTTAAATACAACTGTAAACAAACAATCACAACATACATTATTGTATGTTTGCTAGTAGTTTGCTAGTAGTTGTCATGATATTATTCACAACTGCCAAACATAGACCCCCGTGTTCCAGTAGCCTACGTAATGTGAAATAATATCAATACATGTTTGGATTAGGCTTTCAGGGCAGTGTATTCATAAAACAAGGAACAAAGAAAGCAAAATTCATCATTAGCACACAGACACATTCAGGGCAGTGTTAACGGAAAGCACAAGCAGTCTACCATGGATAAATGAAAAGCCAACCTTTTCTGGTTTGTTGCAGACTAATGGAATCAGGGCCTGGGGTTCAGTGGCCATTGCACACTCATCAATGAGGATCTGACGTGCGCTGACTGTCTTAGTCAAACTTGGAGTAGAAGACTGTGTACATGTGCACAGTATGATGTCATGCCGTTCAAGCTCATGTGTCCGAGCATCTCTGAGAAGTATTTTGTATCTGGGAGGAAAAACAATCCGTTAAGTTCGTGCTGCAAATAAAGTCTTACAGTTATTTACTTACTCCTTTCTACTCTTTCTCACTTTTTAAAAAAAGGTTTTTGGTATGCACACATTAAAAAGATACACAGAAAATGACAATGAAACTAACAAACTCAAGACCTTAGGGTAGGATATAGCCCCATTTTGGACAGTTTCATCATACTGACTCAAAGTGACTACGAGTTCCTTCTAATGTACTTTTGATCATTATTCTTTAACATGGAACAAGGTTATGATTGGGTCCTGAGGATGATCTTGTCACATTATTATCACTATTTCAAGACATAGAAATATCCAATCTAGCCCTGTTAAGGAGTTTCTTGTCACTGCGTAGGACACAGTCCCATAGAAAAGCTCAGGGAAGCAACTCTGCACTGCTCTTTAATGGAGGTGTGAAAGCTAACCAGATGTGCTTTTGCCAAACCAACTAGTCTTCATCTGAACTTACTCTTTCACTTCTTCAGTAGTCAGCTCTTCTCCTTTTCTCTCATGGGCAAGTTTAATGCGTTGATCAAAATCTTTTATTTGACCTGAAAAAGGGTTGGTGTCCTGTCGCATGCGGTGATGCAGAGTGATGCTCCTAAAACCATGTAAAATATGTCAGTATTAGCCAGCAAAGATATTTCTTAAGACTGTCATCAACTGGTGTAGTAACAATACCTGAGCTCTGGCTTGGCACGCTCTTGGCGGAGTGACCTCTGGGAAAACTGAAGAGTGCAGTCTGGATAAGGGTAATCAAGCATCTCCACTTGTTGGCTGTAGACTCTGAGGGGCCTTAGTCTGTCTCCAAACCTCAACAAGTACTCTGTGTTATAACAGTAAAACATTGGTTATAACAACAGGAAGAAATGCAGCTGAAATTTCATCAGAGAAACAAAGTAACTTGCCTGCAACAACATCAACAGACTTGTTGGACGGGCCGCAGTAGAGAATAACTTGTTTCTTGTTCTCGTCCTTTGGGTCAACACATTTCCTTTGGTTCTTAGAGTTCAGCTCAAAGAAACAGTACACTATATACACACCTACTACTGTCTTTCCAGTTCCTAAGAGACAAATGGGAAAAATGGCTTAAGCCTTTGCAGAACATATGAAGCAACACGGTGAATATAAGTTCCAGCTCTTACCAGGTGGTCCCTGTATAAGTGTGAAGGTATTATTTAGAGCTTTCTCCACAGCAAGGTGCTGACTCAGGTTAAACTGTGGCAGTATATTTGGTAGCTCTTTCCTCATACTGTGCCACGTTGGTTTTACTGCAAGGACAAAATGACAAGTTGTTTTTTGCAAGAAAAAGACAATGCGTCTTCCATGTACTCAATTTTAGGTGTGACTCACATGGATACAAATACTTGAAATCTATGCAACTATTTACTGCTGAGTAATGGACATACCCTCTCTTGGAATGTGTGTTCCAAGTGCTATAGACGTGACAAGATCACATGCTGATGTAATGCTGACCACAGCATTTTCTTTCCGGCTACAGAAAGAAAAGATAAAACTGTACGTCAACAGTTGAATCAAAGGCTGAAAATGAAATTGTCTAACAATATGTCAGGTTAATGCCAATGCAACAAAAATGAGACAAAAAATATGAAAAGTCAAACTGTAATAAATATTACATTGGTACAGTCAAAGTGAACTACATTTGAACTTACATGTCGGGCAGGAGCTTTGGGATTATTTCAACTGTGAAACAGGTGTTTTTCTCAAAGACACAATCAGGTATGGTCTCCATTGCCAGGTGATTGACATAGAATTGCACTTTACTTCCTTCATTTGGAGGGTTCTTTTGTTCTTCTACTTTTCTTGTGACACCATGGGCTACCCATGTGAACTCTCGTGGGTCCACCAGTGCAGAATGTTCAGGGGCTGAAGTCAACTTCAAACCTCTTTTCCGTATGCACAGTAAGCACTTTGAAAGGTTACATTCAATGGCCCATCGACTGATCCATGCCAGGGGTAAGAAGAAGCTTCCTGTAAGTATGCCTGCCTGCTCTTGTTTGAAGTTTACCACCAGGTTCTCAATAACAATGCTGTCACTTTCATCCACTGCAGTGGAAGCAGATTCCATCTCACACAATGGTTTCCAGATCCGTTTATACTCCTCAGTGTCACTATAGAAAATCCTTGATGGATCATCTGCAGATCTGGAGAAGCATGTGATAGGACTGTGGACATGGTGCACACAGATCTCAAACTTTGGTTTAATGCGCACCAACTGAACAGCAGGCATGTGATAACCTCTTTTCACCTCTGTAGTCATTTGGATCTGAAGAGTGTCACCTCTCTGCAACTGAAGCTTGATGTCAACCTCATGCTCCGTTTGTTCCCTCTCATCCTCAAAGGTCTTGGAATGAGGCACTTCAGGTGATTGTGGCAGGATGTTTTGTTTTTCCAGTCGCTTTATATCAGCGTTCATTGTGAGAGACTTTGCATGATCCCAGTTTTCTTTGTCAATTGCCTCAATAGTGGCTTTCCATATTGCCAATGGAAGCTCAACGCAGGGACCAAAGTCTGGCATTTTCAGTTCTTGGTGGATTTGCATGTTGTCAACTGCATAGATCCGCCTTTTCCATGTAAGAATGATGCAGTCATTTGCTTCATCATAAATTGGTTGGTCAAACAATTGTAAATCTTTGTACATAATCAATACACTCTCTGCAAACATGTTCTTGTTAAAAGGAAAGGCCACTGCAAAACTGTCTGTCTTGGGACTGACAACAAAGGCTAGCTTTGAAGCACTTTGTTTTCTCATGCTCACTGCGTAGGAGATCTGCTCAGCCTTTTGTTCATACTCTTTGGCACCCTTGAGTTTCTCCTCAAATTGACTGCACAAAGTTGCAATCTCTGATGATGTGTATTGGACATCCTTGTCACATATGATGGAGTGCAAAAGTCTCTGCAAGATGAGGTCCATGTACCGCCGTATTGGTGAGGACGCTTGTGTATAAGATCTTACATTCAGAGAATAATGCCCATCGCGTGCTTTGGTATAGGACTTGGAACAGATGATTTCAGCTTTACTACAACACCTTCTGAACTGATCAACAACTGGCTTGAGCTGAGGGTGGATGTCATCTGCAGCAATCAGGTCCACCATTTTGTCTATGTCATCTGCTCTTGCAGCTGACTGGATGTCTTCCCACACTTCTGTGAGTATGCGGAAGTTCTCACAGTTTGGGGCTTGTTCATCAACATCAACTTTGTGCCGCACATGAAAAGACAGTGGTATCAATTCTCCGCAGTTCTTCTTGAATTCGTCTATCTTTTCAGGATCTGGTTTTGCTTGACAGCGAAGGGGTGTGCAACGCCTGGTTTTCTCTGAACCAATCAAAGTCTCAGATGCAAGTGTATTGAATAACACACTCAGCTCTTCAATCATCAGATTGGCTTTGCGCTCTCCGGGCAATCTTTCATCATCAGGTTGAGAATAAGCCCAATCCACAAGTCTTATTTTCCTTTGAGCTTTTGCAAAACAATAAGCCACTGTGACGCAGTCTTCTACAGAGTGAAATTTAGGTGTCTCTCTGTATCTTTGAGAGATCATGTCCTCTGCCTCTTCATAAGACAACTGCCGCTTTGACTTGACCAATGACAGCTGGAATTTGGGTTTCCCAATGATCTCATGTGTTTTCTTGTTTACTGTGAACACCAATGAAACCACCCTGCGAACTTCACCAGACAGAAGACTGAAGTGCCCAGTGCTCAAGTCTTGGGGGAACATATGGATGGGATTTTGCTTACTGCAGTAGTATGTAGCACCAAGTTGTTTTGCAGCCTCATCTAATGGACCACCTAGACTCACAAAGCTTGCCACATCTGCAATATGGACTCCCAACTCATACTGGTCTCCAGTTTCCCTGACACTGATGGCGTCATCCAAGTCTTTTGCTTCTTTTGGATCAACAGTGAAAGTCACAATGTCAGTTATGTCGTGCCTGTGTGTCCTGTCTTCATCTTTGTAGGGGAGACCCTCGTATGTACATGTATTGGGTGAAACTTTAAATTCTTCATTCAGGATCTTTAGTCCATCAACCAAAGAACTTCCAATTGGCAGAATATCTATGACATTCCCCAGTGGAATAGAACAATGTTCTTTCCAGCAAATCACTTGCACCACAAATACGTTGTTTTGTTTGAGGTTTTCATCAAGACGCTCGTATGCTGCAATCATCCAATGTCCACTGATTTGCTCCCATATTGGAATGACGTTACGTCTCTTCTTGCTGATATGTATGCATACTTTAGGTGCAGATTTTGTGATGGGCATCATTGTCCTTTTGACAAATTTGCTTTCAGAATTCTGTCTTGGTTTGCTGTGATCCTCATCCTCAAGCAGGCACACAAGTACACGGGCTGATTCAGCTTGTTTAGTGATGCTGACCACTTTTGCTGTTTGTAAGACCACTTCGTCTCCAGTGAAGACCTTGCCTAGGTTTGCTCTTCCCTTGATGTTAACATGTATGGCAGGGTTATGAAATGGTATGACATAACCTCTGTTATATGACTCCCTGACAAACCTTCCTTGCTTGTACATCTCTGGTTGTTTTTTACACAGCTCCAAAAGGTCTGTATCAGCTTCACTGTTATTGTACACTGATCTTGACTTGTGGTGGTCAAAGTCTTCAACTTTCAATCTGTCTTCATCTGAACTATATTCTGCTTTCTGTTCATATTCATCTTTTAACTCTTGAAGAATTGCATCACTGAGAGTGTTGCTCTCATCCACATGTTCAGACTTTTGAAACCTTGCAGTTTCCATAACATCTTTTTCGAAGAAATCTTTGGTGAAATGCTGTGGTGCGACACTGTTGTTGCTGATGCAATGGTCTATGTAGCTCTTCCAGACTGCAGAGCATTTCCCAAAGCAAGAGAGTGCAGCAGCATCTCCAACCACAACCACATGGGACTGAGCCCTAGTCATCGCAGTGTTTAACACACGGGCATCATTGAACAGCTCCAGACCAGGCAGGTGAGACGTTTTCAGGCTGTCACGTGTTTGTACGGCTGTCATTATGACTGCCCTGAACTGTTTGCCTGTTAACACATGAAGAATATGTTTATAATATAAAATGACTATAATATATGTGAAAGATAAGATAAAAAAAATGTTTGAATAGTCAGGTGTGCAGTTTAGCAATCCCTTATATCTAGCATAATGGGATAGTCATGCAGGAGTTCTTCAAGCTAAATCAAAATTACCTTGCACATTTGCAAGATTCTCAACATGGACTGCAGCAAGGTCTCTTCTTGAAAGGGCTGCCCTAATTTGCCGAACCTACAATCATAAGAAACAAGTAAGATATTTAAACTATTTTAACTTGGACCATATATAACAATAACAATGCAAATACATTCATGCAGAAATCTTCACTGTATCAATGATGTAGTTAATATCTCTTTTCAGTCAGTGACAACTAAAAACTTTTGTTTTACCTGGGATCCCTCTGATAGAACACAGATTGAGCTTTGGTCCTTGGTCCCCCAGGTCAATGGCCAGTGTTTGAGAATCTCTTTCACTTCTTCAACCACTTTGGCAACCTCTTCTTTGTTATACCAAGACATAGACACAGTGTCCAAGAAACACCCTCCCCTAACATGGTGAAACTTTAGGGCACGGCCATTTGCAGGAGCCGGAATATTTCCAGTAGCTTTGATGACATCATTCTTACCAACGTAGAAATGGGTGGACACAAACTCCACAATTTCTTTGGTTGAGCGGTAGTTTTCACTGAAGATGATTCTGCTGTTCTGGGCAGCATCGCACTTTTGACCTTGATAGTAGTGGAACAAGCGATTAAGGAGTGTGTGATTTGAACGGTGATGATCATCAACTGAGAAAAGCTTGGGTCCCATCTGCATGTGATCTCCAGCCAAAACAACTCTGGTGTTTGGCCCAGCAAGAGCAAGAGCCATCAAGGCTTCACATTCCAGCATCTGAGAGGCTTCATCGATCAGTATGTGGGTGAAGTATCCCTCTGGGAGCTTTAACTCGTGAAAATTTCTCGCCATTGTCGTGGTGGTTATGACTATTTTGTGGTGATCTAGGGCAGCTTTTGTAGGTGGTAGAAAATACTGCCCATCTTCTGAAAGCAAACAGTACTTCAAGGTAATCTCATCTGTGGCAAACAAAGCATTCCCTTGTTTGTTTGCTTTTATTCGTATTGGCCTTGATCCATCATTTTTCTTGTTGATGAATGGATGCAAGTGGTCTCTGACGTACAGATCTGCAGAACTGAAAGAAAACAAAAATGTCAAGGACAAAATTACCTGTTGGTATTGTTGTATTTAAACTTATTTACAACAGTCCAGCTTACGGCCCAGACACACAAAAAAAATATAAAAAAAACAGTGGTGACAAAGGCCTTCCATCACCTCACGTTACCTGTGTCTAGGCCAAAAAGTTGCACTTGAACAAACCACAAAGACTACAGCCAATGGCCAATTAGCATGTACATTCTGCACCTGCATGAGAGGAAATAACTCTCCACACCAGTGGGCGGTGGTAGTCTGTATTGATCATTCAAAAAAGGAACCGGATGACCAAAAGGGTAGATTCAAGACGCTAGTTAGCCATTTAGCAACAACATAACCTGATGTTGACATAACAGGATATTTACTATGCGCCCATGAACAATAACACAAACAATTATGAGCTGTTTCCGCTAAAGAGCTCAATGGCTAAAAAAAAAAAATCATACCTAATAACCTAATAAGTTTGTTTCTATCTCACTCCCTCTTGACTTTGGCTCTTTGTTGGCTGTCCCCACTTCCATTTCTCTTCTCATACGCTGACCTGAACTGCCAATCAGAGTGATTTCTCTCATGGATAGCCTCCACCATCTCTGACACTGATTCAACATGTTGAATTGGCCAGAAAAAAAGCCAAGAAGGGCTGACATGGGCAGAGACAGGCTGACACAGGTCGACTAATGCCGACTTCGCGGGACGCGTGAAAAAAACTAGGGTGATAGATGCTCACCGATGGCCTGACCTATGGCCAACCGTCAGCTTTGTGTGTCGGGGCCCTTTGAGCAAGGAGCTTAATCTAGATTAACACTTTCATGTAGGGAGCACATGTTCATTTGAATCAAACAGTCAATGTCATTTAACACATTTTCAAAAATATGTATTACCTGTTGGTGTGGGTGCAAATTAGCACTTTATTGTGAGGCTGCTTACAAAGCTCTCTGGCTGCTGTAGCAAGAGTGAATGTTTTCCCAGTTCCAAATGGTCCATAGATGAGGAGGGGTGCCACACATTTCTGGAGAGTTGAATTCCCTGTGATAAAGTCAATTGCTGACTGTTGCTTTGTATTCAGCTTCTCATAGCGTATGGTATTCACAGGAACGCCACATTTCTTAAGGTCTGGTAGCACTCGTTTTGTATCAGGGAGGAGGTCTATGGCCTTGTGCATGCTGCAGAAGTTGTGGCGATTCAGCTGAAACTGCACCTCCATCTGATATGACTCATTGCTTCTGAGTTGAAGACCAGAGCAACATTTTTCAGACAGTTGCAAATACATTTTGTTGTCACTTGTTTTGTCTCGCAAAATGATGGCTTCATAGACCTTGGAGTTTTGACCACTGGAGGAAAGAGGTGCGATCAGGCCTGAGTGGATGCTTCGTTTTAGTGCCAGTCCCTCTGGGGTGTCTGGCGTGAGATTACAAGGAATCGAGACAGCACAGAACAGTTCTCCCCGAGGTGCAATCATCAGGCCAAACTTTGGACTGTTCAGCATATCCATTGTTGTAATTTCTCCACAAACATTTAGTCTGAAGTAAATAAGAAAAAAAAGCTTAGGTTTTGTAAATATGCACAAAATCCAAACATCATAAAAGGAAAGATAAGATGAAGGAAAGACAGAGAAGCATATTACCTTGAAACAATCTGGTCCTCTGCCCGTTCCTCATTGTACAGGAACTGGTGCATTCTTTCTCTGTAGTTCTCATTATTCAGAGGTGTTTGGCTGTTGTGGGAGGATTTATACAGAAAACTAATCTGAGGAGGCTTGTACTCCTTCAACAGCTCCTCCTGTTCTTCTGTTCTGGATGTACAGGGGATGATAACCCTGTTCCCTCGATGCCAACGCTCAGCACTTTGAAAAGTGGCTCCATAGTTCACAGTTGTTTGTTCATTATCATCCAGTGACTGCTGGCCCACTCTTACTTTGAGTTTCTTCAAGAGCACTGGTCTCATGTCAAAATCTAACACTAACCACTGGTCATAAAGGCCTGGGTTGATAGATGTGAAAGACACGGTGATGTCATAAGTCATGTCTTCAGTGAGGAAGTCTTTCCCTGAGGAGTAGATGCAGGGCAAAGAACCGATGTCACCAAGGCTGAATGAAGCTCCTGGTTCTTGCTTAAGCAGCGCCACATGCACAAGCTGTCTCTGTATGTACAGGAAAATGGCAATTAAACACACTGTACAGGCTGTTCTAAGGCACAGTTTGTACATTTTCCTATTAAAAGTAATGCACCAAAATTCGTATATATCCCTCGTAATGATGAGTCAGTAATTCGTGCAAAACCCTTATTATTTTGGAAAGCTATGAATGCGTGACCAATGTGCTGACGAGAGCAAAGAAGAAAGCAGCCCCGAGCGGTCCAGTTAGAAGGCAGGCTGGAGCAGTGGATGAGTCACAAAAACACCCTGGGACTTGAACCTGGAGAAGGGTTCGCGGCTAAGTAAGCTGTTAGCCTGGGGCTTAGAAAGCTTTCATACTGACACTTAAGCTTTATGCCAAAACACACCGGCAGCGTATTTTTCCCCAACTCACTCTCTGCTTATAAATACCAGCTCCCATAGCAGCTCTTTTTCACTGCTCCTATGTCAGCTTGACTCCTCTTCTCATCATTGACGTTGTTACGGCCGCGGCTCTTTCCACCTTCATTGTGTGTATGTGTGTTTATTTAAGACTAATTTTTCCCTCTGTCTGCTGAGCTGCCTGCACCTCCACTGGACTCAGAAACTCCACCCCCCCTGTTTTGATTGGTGCGGCCTCTGCTGCTTCTGACCGCCCAGCCCACAGCTCACCTGGGTCCCTGATTGGTGCGGCATGAGTGCAGTGGGCCAATCCCAGTCAACCTATCAAGACCAAGCATCTATAAGCGCCCTGCCAGCCTATCAGTCCAGACGGTTGACTGTTGGTGGCAGCTGGCCTCTTTGTCTGAGAACTTTGTGTTGTGTTTGACAGCCAACTTGTAGCATTTGTAGCTTGTTTTAAGCTTTTTGGTAGATCTTGTGAACCTTTCAAGTGTGGCCAGGTTGTTAGACATTGTTAAACCATTTTGACTGATTCCACACATTTTCACCCTCACATAGATAATTTGTATTAGAGACACTAGGTGCAGGGGTGCTGTTTCGTTGTTTGTTTAAAAGCCAGATTAGATAATCAGAATTTGTTTTCCTTTTATTTTTGATTAGTTAGATCATAGGTTAAGCTCCTAGTGAGTCCTCTTTTTGTTATATTTGTTTTTTGAGTTAAACAGCACCCACCGGCCCTCTTCCTTGGTTTGTTCTCAGTTTATTGTTAACCAGTTTTCCTTAATTTAAGTTACATTAAAACTGCTTTACCTTTTAACATCTGGGTTTTTGTGTTGCTTCCCTTTCCCCTGTGAGCTGGGTTGTAACAGATGTATACAGAGATTTTGGTAGGTGTTGCTGTGTCTTGCAACTGTCCCGGGCTATATGACCCACAATCACGTCATAATGAAGATAGATATAACCTGTTGAGTCGTAGCTCTGGAGATTGGCTCTTCAGGTAAGACATCAACTTTAATTAGGGGCTCTGCACACATGATTTTAAGATAAATTTTATGGTGGAGGAAGTACAGATCTGTCAGTAAAAGTAGCAGTAACTTTGCATGGTTGTCTGTTGATTAGCTGCAGAGCAACGCGTCCAGTGTGCTAGGGGTGGTACTTGACACGTGTGACATGACACGCTGCACTGCAACAGCGCCAGTCTGTTTTCAGCTTTAGACTAGCTTACCCTGCTCTGAAGCAGTGTTCGCCTCAAGTTTGGGTTGAAGTTGCCAGTGTGAAACAGAGCTAATGGAATTTGCAGCACATTTTTGTTGCAAGCAGCTGGACCTTTTGGCATTTTGATACAGAAAAAGTAACCAACTTCCATGCCTTACTGTAAAAAACTTACCTCTGTTTCAACTTGGAAGTTCCATTTCAGTGTTGTATTGATCTGTTCACACGCCACAGTTAAATCTTCATCACAAGAGATGCTGACATCATCAACTTGTTCTGATATCTGTTAATTTGAAATAATAAAGTAAAATACTGTGATTCAGGATGGTGAGGAACTGAAGAATAAATTAAATCAGCAGTCAATTAGTAATATAAAAAAGAAACATTGTTAGAAGTCACAAACTTGTGTAATTATTCGTTATATCTAATTGATATGTGTTTGTGATAACTGTACGTGATAAAAAGCCAATTTGGGCTCAAAATGTTGTCGTTTTTCTACTGTGATAAGGGGAGATTCTAAAGTTTGCAAGTCTCTGCGAGGCAGAACTCACTATAGATAACACCCAATGATCAGTGTCTCTGGTAAGCTAATATGTAGCCTACCCACAATGCACTAGGTCCAAAGTCATCCAGGCATCTTTATCTCTACTGTAGTTTATCATATGGAGCAAAATCACAAAAACACCAGCAACAGAATGACTTGTGTATTTGCTCACTGAGCACTTGATGTAAACACGTTTTTCCCATTTTATTTCTATGTTGTGCAAACGTTTATTGTCTTTTTTGTGTCTGTCTGACAGCACTTCAGTTTCTTCTCTAGGAGAGTGTTAAAGTTCGCTATGACCTTGAGAAAGACTGTGTATGCGATTAAGGCTGGATTCTCTTTGAGAACATGGTGTGCCTCTCAGTTGACTGAACCACTGGAACATCCTGCTAAACAAACACCCTTAAACAGAATTAGATAATAATGAGACAAAATATTTGAGCCCTGTACTCACAATGTGTACTTCATTACTGCTGTTTTTGTATTCCTCCAAGAGCCTTTCATTGTAGCACATGAGACCCTGGGCTCCGATGTTATGTCTGATCTCTTTCTCCTCTGCAGCACGCATCAACCACTCCTGCAGTTCTTCCACAGAATGAGCTTTTGGGCACTTGTTGCCATACTCACACGTTTGTGGTCTAGGATGGAACAGTAATTTCAAAAGTACAATACAAAGAATATGTCAGTCAAAACTCCATGTTGGATCAGTAAAAAAAAAAAAAAGACATCTAAATATTTCTCAAATTAATTATACAAATTTAGATTCATATATACTTTTTAAAAACTACTTTTGTAGTATGTTTGTTTTTGGAGGTGTGGCTGGAGCTCCCACACTGTGGAAGATTTAAAATGCATGAACTAAAACAAATCAAACAAATAAAGTGATTATATTATATGAAATTCCTTTTTGGGCATTGTCTGTCTCATAATGAAATGAAACATCTGTTATAAAGGACAATCATTTGGCTTTTTGGCTTTAATAATTGAATGAATTGTTTTTCATGAACAAAACAAGTTTTTGCTTTAACTTATGACATAAATGTTGATTGCACAGTGTAATGGCTATAGAATAATGACACCATCTGCGTTTAGACTAATTCCCTATAAGTCTCGCTTTCACTATGCAGGTCTGTCAGCCACCGGGTTAACCCCACGAAAATGAAGGCTTGATTTATGTCACAAAGGAAGTGCGTCAACTATCAAAACAGTAAGAGAATTGCTTTTTTTCTTTCCCCTGTAGCTTTCGGTAGCTATTCCCAGTTTAATAAAAACAAACTCTTTCCAAGATTTAAGTCATGAATAGTCAATGTAAAAACTCAGATATTCTGATTGCATTTCAAGGTTGGGTCAACTTCACCACACCAGAGACAACACTGCAGTTGCACTTTATTTTAATAAGACATAAAATAAGCCATACTTTGTATCAAATTAGACCAACAATGTATTTAGTAATGTAAGATATTTATTGGTATTTATTAGGTTAACATAGTCTTCGTCACACTGCACTTAGCCCCGAACTAAGGAAGCTGTTATCCTTGGGCTAAGAAAGTTTTCACATTGTCACAAAGCTGGCATTTTTCAAAGCGGGCTAACTTCGACTTTAGCCATAGGCTTTCTGGCCTTGCAGGGTGAGCTTTAAGTTTGCTAAGTTGCCAATGTGCAACGGAGCTAAAGGCATTTGCATTCCACTTTGGTTGTCCAATCACACAACTTCTTCATCACATCATCAGTATACACATGCTATATGTTTACGCTGTAACCATGGTACTACTACTAGCTACTAGCTAGCTATCTTAAAATAACAATAACAGCAACATCTCCTCTGTTTGCTGCTACTGGAAAAACTAAAACAATAGAAATCTTATTTTCAGTCTCTCCTGTCTCCACAGTTCTCTCTTATATGTGATTTCATTATTATTCTTAAAAAAAAGAGAGAGAATCAGAGAATCAGAGAATTCCTGATTTTTTTTTATTAAATGTATGACTACATAATCGTAGAGAATCGTAAATTTGTGAGGGTTTTTTTTAAATAAATTTGCCACTTTAATATCAGAGAATATCTCAATCTTTATCTTGTAAATTTGCAACTTTAATCTAAAAATTTTATGCTTTTTTGGGGGTCTTTAATAAGTCCAATAATCAAATCACAATACAGAAAAAAAGTGAAGAAGTGTGATGAGTTTAGTGTTGTCCAGCAGAAGGCAGCATAGACCTGCCAATACGTAATGCAAAGCACTTAAGTTTTCATGAGGTGAGCTTATTCTTTTACAGATGGAGAAACACTGTCCATGCTAAATGAGAAACAATTCATTCAGTTATCAAAGACATAAAGCTACACAATCCTTCCAACATATGTTTTTCATTTTCTTATTACAAATACATTTAACAGTGTGTATTGTGTTTGACTTAATTTCGTGTTTGATTTGTTTTCACGTATGCACTTTGAATCATCCATACATCACCATCTTATGCTCCATTTATTTCAAACTGTGAGAAGCTCCACTATTTCTATTGTGTATTCCATTGTTGGACAACAGTGTCCATAAACACCACTCACAAAAACCAGAAGAACCTGGTATGCATGCTGGTATCTTTTACATAATTTCATTGTCAAGCTTGTAAGAAACACACTTTTGTTTTAAAGTATGGTGAATTAATCTGTAGCTAAAAACAGTCCCCAACAAATGCATTATTTCCTCCTGTTTGAGATCTGTTTGTACAAAAAAGGAAAAAATACAGTGCCCAGCTGTTACAGGAAATTACTGAGAATTTCTCAGAAATTAAAGTATATATTCATAATGCATACTGTATATATTTAAGTCGTCAGAAAGAATTAATGAGCTTGGAGCACAGGGACTGGGGAAGTATTGAGATACAAACTAACACACTGTTGTTGTTGTTGTTGTTGTTGTTGTTGTTTTTTTCCCTTGGTTGTCTGCATTTTTTACAAACAGCAAGACCTCCTTGGTTTTTTGTTCCATAACACACTGTTGGTGTTGGCCTTTTCATGGGATTTGTTGACGGTAACAAAACATAGAATATCACTAGCCTTGTCCTTTAAACAGGATGAAACAGAAAAAGTGGGAGAGTCCCAATTAAAGGTCCAGTGTGTTGGATATAGGGGGATATATAGGCAGAAATATAATACAATAAGTTTATTTACTTGAGTGTCTAAAGAATGAAAAGATTGTGGAATGGATATGTGTATGGTGGCGGGTATACGTCTGTGGTATTGATGTTGTGTTTGTAACTGTGGCTGTGCGTAATGTGAAAATAATTCTCTTGAAAATGACAATAAACCTATCTATCTATCTATCTATCTATCTATCTATCTATCTATCTATCTGTCTATCTGTCTGTCTGTCTGTCTGTCTATCTGTGTAGTGTGTAATCATCTGAAAATAAGAAAAGTTTTCGTTACCTCAGAATGACCCATTTATACATGGAAGCAGGTCTTCTTATGGAGATCGCCATGTTGCCCCGCTATGTTTCTATAGTAGCCCAGAATGGACAAACCAAACACTGGCTCAGGGTCATTTGTGTTTTTGCATGGGCTGCTGTAGTTAGCAAGACACATTTTTTTTTTTTTTTAATGTGAAATCAACGGGTCTGTTTGTTTTGGAGAGGAATAGACCTCTGTGGATCCTAAGTCATACGAGAAAAAGGTGAGCACAAGTTAACAGTTGCTAGGCTAGCACTCTGTGTCCAACGTGTCAAACAGTAGAGGAGAAAACCTGATTTGTAACATGAAACTGCTTTCTTTGGTGTTTTTAGCGGTGCAAATTGTTTTGTTTCTGCGGATAATTCAGCTCCCAGTCAAATGCTAGGAAGGGAAGTCTAACCAAGGCTATTCAAGAGAAGGCTGAGACACGGGGTCAAACATGGGGGGATTGCACATGCGCAGTAAAATCTGGTCTGCACTTCCTCAAAGGCTCAGTAGATGGCGTGAGACCGCGGAATAAAGGGGATGTGCATGCATGTCATTTTCACAGCTTATTACTGGACTGTCACTGGTGGCCTGCGTTGTGGGTGAGAATGACAGAGATGCGATTCCAGCAACTTCAGGCAGCCGCCGTCCAAAAGTCCAAGCAGACCGCACCAAGCGCACTCCTTGATCGCCTGAGCGGATCCTGCGCTTTTTATCTAGCGCCCCTGCTGTCACCCTCCAGCATCGCAGCTCAAGTTACACTGCGCATGTGCAATCCCCCCATGTTCGACCCCGTGTCTCAGCCTTCTCTTGAATAGCCTTGAGTCTAACCAGGAAATGTTTCAGCTGGTTGCAATATGTAATCCTCACCACTAGATGCCACTAAATCCCCCTAAATCATGCACACTGGACCTTTAAACTATATGCAATTGTGGCAATGAAAGGCATTTTTGGTAAAACACATTAAGTTCTGGGTGTTTGAAGATTGCCCCCCATAGTGGAACCTAAAGCACCTGCATGAATCTACAGTATGGTTGTAAAACACATACAGGGCAGTAGTGTTGTTTACCTGTCACACAGCCAAAACTGAGATTGGTGGTTGTGTGGAGGCTGTCTTCCTCTCCACTTGGTGGTGGTGTCCTCAGAGAGTAACTGGGCATGCTCCAAAGAGGTGCAGTGCTTGTAGAAGCTCTCTGGGGATGAAAGGTTCAGGAGGCAAACTTTGCAGTATATGGTGGCCTGTCTGGGCTCCGTCTGCTCCTGTCGGCTCAGCTGAAGGAGATGGGGCCGAACAGAGAGCCCGCTGTGCTCCACTTTCCACACGACCATCTCCACCTCGCTCTGTGCAGACTGGCAGTGTCCGGCCTGATGCCAGCAGGGCTTGCCGTCCCTGACATGACTGCAGTACTTAAACTGACATTTGGGGGGAAGAGGACGTACCTGGCTGTAGATGTGTTTCCGACTATTCTCTGACAGGTGATGAACTAAGACTGGGTCCCAGGTGTGCGCTGCATCTCCTGAGCAAGTGGAATTCCACCTTTTGGTTGTTAGTTTTTGTGGACGATCGTGATAGCACTCTTTGCAGAACTCGATAAATTCACCTGAAAACTGTTGAAGTATGCTTTTGGCTGCACTTTCTGGTGTTAGAGAATTAGGCTCAGACCTAGTTACAAGTCTGATTAAGTCATCTTTACTGATTCCTTTGTCTCTAACATAGTTCCATACAGTAGCCTCTTCATAGCTTCTAGCATAAGTGCATCCCTGTCCGTGTTGAGTACATCCAGAGCCCTCAATAAAGTAGTTACACACTTGGTAAAAAACATTTCGACTGAAGAATCCACCTCTAGGCCGATCAGAGACAGGCCTCCATTGGTTAGAGGCTTTGTCTTTGGCTAAAAGCAGATTTCTACTACACTTGTGACTAAGTGACTGAACTTTGTATGTTATTTCTTTCTCTTTGATAGAGCACAGATCACACACAGCCTTCAAATCTAGAGTTGGCAAGAGGTCACCTAGAGGTTCAGAGTTATCAGGCAGATCAGATCCTTTCTCAGACTGAGCTATGAGGTTACAGAGTAACACATGGTCTAATCTGTGATTCTTTTCAAATGTCCAAATGGCAGCTTCCTCATCACTTCTGGCAAAGGTGCACCGGTTCCTGTGGTGTGTGCAACCAGAGCCCTCCACAAAGAAGTAACACGACACATACTGACTTGGGTTTGGAAACGTGGGCCGCCTAGAAACAGGCCTCCATTTTTCGCCACCTTTGGCCTTGCAGAGCAGGAGATTTCGCGCACACTGGTGGCTGACTGGTTTTAACGTATACGTAATTTCTTTCTCCTTGACGGAACATTGAGCGCATGCAAGTTTGAGGTCGTATGTTGACAAAAGAGGAGCCAGTTTGGATTCTCTACCTGGCATTGTGATGCATTCATAATGCTAAAGTCAACACCTGGATGTAAAATGTGTACTGACCCTGCATTTGTAGGAATATCCCCAGAGTTTAAGCAATTTCAGTTTTCAGGTATGTTTTCAGGTGGCAGCCAGTCACAACAGGCCCATATTTAGTTACAAGTCCGACTGACTAAGGCACACGCCGAATGAACTCTAACAGAATTAGGTTGGATTAACTTGTCATTATCTACAGCAGACTAAAGGCCAAAGTCCAACTCTGCTTGAATGTGTCTGAAAAAGAAAACAGTAAAGATGATGCATGATAAGAAGTTTGCTCAATATATTCAACTCAGAAAGCCATTAAAGGAATACTTCATTCACAAAACAATCATTTATGTTTCTGTTTGTCATGCCGTGTTACTTTGAATTCATAAAGAAAACCCTGTTTTTCTCATACAGTTCAAAATCCAAAAAATGAGCTATGCTTTCTAGCTCCCGTTCAGAGAGAGCTGAAGGCAAGGAAACCCAATGTATTGGGAAGCATTGAGGATATGACTGGATACATGAGACTGGGAGTATACTGTTAGAGTTGTGTGAGAGCTTGTAAACAGATGTTTTGATATAGTTTTGCTATTGATAATAAACAATGTTTGGCATTTTGGATTCTTTTTTCATGGATTCAAGGTAACTACATGAATAATTGATATATAGACTCATTCATATTTTTGGCAAATATTTTGTACCACTTTTTGTTTGTAAAATTCAAGGTCTAGACACCCAGGACCAGATGTGGTCCGAACGATCCAGCGCATTCTGATCAGAATGCGCTCTACATACAGTTACACCTTAGATCAAAATTTTTCCTTCTCCTGATACCAAGGTTCAGATCACATGGTAAAGCCAGGTGGAAATGGGGTCTGTGTGAATGCAGAACTGTTTCTGCTTATTAAAAAAGAAGGATTATGGCTGCATTTCATTTGTCGCTCAACATTCTGCCTCCTGACCCACAATGTGTTGCAGTAATGTTGGATGTGCACAGCGCCTTTCTATTCTTCTGGCCACTCAAAGTGCTTCAATGCTACATGTCACATTCACTCATTCAAATACGCATTCATAGTCGGGTGGCAGAGGCTACCATACAAGGTGCCACCTGCTTGTCAAGTCAAACATTCACACGCATTCACACACTGATGGCACAGAAAATGAATACATAAATTAAATCATTAATAAAATTAAAATTCGATAAATTCATTTATACTCTTACATGCTTTTCAGTTTCACTGGTTCTGTTATATCTGTAAAGATTCACTAGTTAGCAGAACATCTTATTGAGAGCTTAAAATTTTACCGAAAAGAGACATAGAACTAATTGCAGTTGTATTTACTTTGACTAGGGATCAGCAACCTTTACCATCAAAAAGAGACATTTTTAGCCTTTTTTTTTTTTTTTTTTTTAATTTGTCTAGAGCCACAATACTTGTGCTTTATAATAAAGGTAACACAGCCTATTAGGTCTAAATTAGCCTATGAGTATTAAGAGTTCTAAGTTCATTCATATGTTTGAGCACAAGGTGACTACTCGGCAGTGGGCTAAAACTGTATAAAGGAAGGTTTCATTTAAATCCCGGCTCCTCCCCCGCCCGCCGTCCCTCTGCTCTCCAAGTGGCCTCTCTGCGACCTTTGCTGTTACGTAATACCACGGGCCGAGGAGGGGAAGTAACTCGCAGCTCAGTTTTCACAGAAAAACCCTGAAGAACCGTCTGCTGCGTGGAGCTTACATCTTAAACCCACTGGGTGGCGCGGTTGGCCATTTGCTTAACACAGCACTAGGAGTAAACAGGGGCAGCGATACGCACTCACAGGATGAACCACGGAGTGATATTAAAACGGGGGTTTAAACAGTAGAATCCCGTTTAGGCTATACCAAAACAGATGCCCCACAATTCAACACCAATCAAAACTTTTTAAAAAAATCAACCATTTCCTTTCTTATAGGCTACAAAATAAATTCTGCACCCATGTTGCCAACTCTCAGTCAGTTTATCTAATTATTCCCACAATCTTGCAACAACTAGTCTAGGCTACTTCTACAACTCCTAATACGTTTAATAATAATAAACTAAAATGAGCAATTATCGTCACAAAAACAACAACAACAACAACAACAACAACAATAACAGAAATCATTATAACTACCGTCCAATGGGCTGATCCTCTCACAGGTTGTAATATCGCGGAGACTGAGGTCCTCCGTGTTATTCGAAACTAACGTGAGAGCTAATCAACAGCAGCAGCATCGCTTAGACTCACCGCACTGTGCCTGAACCGCTCTCTTTAAAGATAACCGGGACAGCCTGTCTGACTTAAGTTTCGTTTCCCATACTATGCGTCACCATCATCAGGTCAAACTGATAGGCATGCGCTCTATACCGTCATCTCTCTTCCTCATTTCAACGATACTGCGTTGTAAAGCTACATCCACCACTTCATGTGAAACATTCATGATGTCCCTGTACTACAGGAGTCATTTATTATTGACACATATTGTTATCAAGCATTGATTAAATGAATTATATTTCATCAGTGGGGAAAAAAACAACATCTTGACATTTGGGTCGAGACTGCACGTTTTCATACAAATCCATTTGTTTCAACTTGTTTCATTTTCTTGATACTAATGCAGTGATCTTAGAAATGTAAGTTTCTACTGGAAAAGTTAAATCTGTAAGCCAGGCCAGTAGTTAGGACATTTTTGGATTGTTTATTCATTTAACCTTGAGGACTACTTTAAACAAATATTGGTCACAGAACTGAAATAGTATGAAGAGTATATGGTTGTCAGTTGTCAATTTTCCAGTCATACCCATCCATTCATCCATCCAAAGTTTTAATTTAAGTCTGTTACAAACAGACCAGCTGAACATGTTCTTGCCTGCCTATTTGTTTGGCTGACAGTTTTTCTGATCACTGAGATAATGCTGATTTGACATAAAGTAAAAAATAAATAAATAAATTAAAGTAGCTTTGCAATTAGCATACTACTGTTGCCATTTTCTCGTAGCCTGCTTCATTTCTCCAGAGATAGCTTCAATAGTGAAGCTTTATTATTATTATTGTTGTATACAATATTGTTGTATGCATAAATATTTAATTAAATACACCATTTTGAAAAATGGCAATGTTCCCTTTACCCTCACCAAAATTTAGTGTAACTTTGGAGTGTTATTTGGTTGGTACTAATGGATGCCTTGTGTTCCCCAGTTCAATATGATACCTGTGTAGTCACTGGAGCTTTAAAACTAAGCACAATATACATATTTTACTATTATGGGAAGTAAATAAAGTATGTAAATCAGGGTTTAAGGTCTTCACTTTATAACCCTAACAAAACAAACAGTACCTATTCTCAGCTATCATCCTCCTCCACACCACTCACCTCCAGTCTCCATCACAACCAGCACCCATGGCAGGGGCAGCAGGCTGAGCAAAGTACTTTAGATGTCCCCATCCCCAGCAACACTTTCCAGCTCCTCCTGGGGGACACCAAGGCGTTCCCAGGGCAGATGAGATATAAAATCCATCCAGAGTGTTCTGGGTCTACCCCAGAGTCTCCCACCAGTTGGTTGTTCCTGGAACACCTCTAACAGGAGGCACCCAGGAGGATCCTGATCATATGCCTGAATCACATCAACTGGCCCCTTTCGATGCGAAGGAGCAGTGTCTCTACTCAGAGCTCCCCACAGATGTCCCAGTTCCTCACTCTATCTCTAAGGCTGAGCCCAGCCACCCTACAGAGGAAACTCATTTCGGCTGATGGTATCCACAATCTCATTCTTTCGGTCACTACCCAGAGCTCATGACCATATGTGAGGGTTGGGACGTAGATGGAACAGTAAATCAAAAGCTTCTCCTTCCAGTTCAGCTCCCTCTTCACCACAAGAGTCCATGAATATCACACAGAATCAGAGACAAGGGACAATCTTGGTGGAGGCCCACACCCACCGATTGCAATTACATCCATGGTCATGGTAAATCCTAATGCATGATAATCATACATTTTTATGCTAAATGTTAGCATGTAATCATGCTTAGTTACATGGTAACATGGTAACTGTTGAATGCTGCACATTAGTTTGTAACACCCAATAGTTGTTAGAAGGTATGTTAGCACTTTAAAATTAGCATAGGGTGTGATCAGGGTTGTTTTCTCAGACTTTAGGGCGCTCCTTCAGAGCCACATAAGACTATAGACAATTTTTTTATAAGCTCAGTTCAGTGTATTTTAACCCTGGGCCTTATCATTCCAGTTTTGGCACCATGACAACTTAACTTAAAGGTCCCATATTGTAAAAAGTCAGATTTCCATCTCTGTTTTTATTATAAAGCAGGTGTTTAGCAAGTGCTAAATACTGTGAAAGTATCAAGACGCACAATGCACAGAGAAATGCAAACAGTCCGTATTACAGAGACATGCCGCTAAAATGTAGCGTTTCAGACAAAGTTTGAATACAGGTGTTTCAGCAGTGACAGGATGAGGACATTAAAGAGTTAAAGAGTTTCTTACATTAAATGTTCTAGTAGAAACCCAAAATACAAGTATGAACCTGAAAATGAGCAGAATATGGGTCCTTTAAAATTTGGTTTAAGAGCTTTAAGTTGCTCCATGGTCTCAAGTCTTTAGGCTGAAACGAAATTCCACCAAGGGCCCTAAAAAACTCAGTACAGTCTTGCAGGAGTCATGACAAACTCTCAGTAAATTAATTATCTTTGTCAGACAGGTCACCTTCAGTTTGCATTATTTTTAGCTGAACCTCTTTTTATTTAGAGACTATTGTCACCTGACGCTTCCTCTCACTTTCAAGACAAACCCAACACAGACCTCATCTGGCTCAGGATTGGACTTTATTTCAGTTGTACTTGACTTCAACTTGAGAATATCAGAATATGTATCTGCACTTCCAAATGTGTGTGGTTTACCAAAACTGAAAGAGATGAGTAACAATATTGGGTGCTGATTAACTAGTCTGAGTCCTGAAAGGTGCACTGTAGGATGAGGTCAGTGAGTACAGAACAACAGAAGAACTTTGACACACTAATGAGTTTAACAAGTAACATCCACCGTGTTCAGCCGGAGAGATCAGCCTGAAGTTCCTTGTTCCTGCGCACTTCAGCAGCGTGGACTTCCTGTGAAATAAAGTAATAAATTATCACACAGGCATGACGCAAAATGAAACTTACTGAGAAAGAATGACAGAGGGAGGGGCTTCTGTGGAACATGAAACTTAGAGACACAACATTGTTTTTTTAATCTCTGACAGCCAGAAAAACACTGAGCTTTTGAAACTTCCTGGAGAGGTTGTCAGAAAGTTTACATAAGATACACAAATTGTGTTTCAGGAAACCTTAAGCCATGTTTAATGTGCGTTTTGAATCAACTAAATGTTACAGCACTTCACACAAACCCCACCTGCGCCTATGGCATAGACTCTGCATAGAGTTGACGCACAAGTATAAATCTGCCTTAATTTGGGCCCTAGGCCTTTTTTGGGGTATTTTTACTGCATTTACTTTTAAGCTCATATCACAGTCATTATAAAGGCTACATACACATGCTATATCTTGTTTTTTTCAGGAAAATATGGGCTATCCAGATTTGTCATCATTTCATGTCCTTCTATGTGCCTGTATTTTATATTAATTTTTATATCAATGAAAAAAACAAATCCATGTTACTAAATTCTTACATTCTTACATGTATCTCAGCATAGCAAGTTGGAAGTTGACATATTCTGCCATATATGAAGAGGGGAGACTCTCTGGAATCTGGCAATATAAGAACCATGATGCTGGGACATTCTGTCACTTCACAGCTGTCCAAAAGCTGGTTTGTGCCAGGCGGACATGATTGCCAGTATTTTTTCATTATTGCAAGAAATTCCATTGACTCATTCACAAGTCAAAAATGTGTTTTATCTGAAAGAAACATGTAATATTTACATCTAATATGATAGAAGAATAGTCAACCAAGTGCAATGATGTCCTCCAAGATAATATTTGCCACTTTGTTTGCAGTAAAAAAAAACATTCTGGACGTTTTCTTGTCGACATGATCTTGACTTACTTCTCTGTGCTCTGTGCTGCTCTTTGGCCTGACCTGAAGGTTTTTTTGTTGTTGTTTTTCAGTTTCAGTTATATATTTGGGGGANTACATATTTTTTTAGATTATATTTAATTTATTCAAATCCTAATTTTCATTTTACAGATCCATTTTGGCCTATTGTGTGCTGCTTAAGCAGGTGACGGTTTAAGCCAAGAAGCTCATCGAATCATCTTCATAGGGAACCAGTCATTTACCACCTGCTTTACAAAGATTTGAACATAGATTAAAGATGTAATTTTTGCCCCACCAATATGTACACTGGACATACAAAGATAATATTTGCAAAGGTGATTTTTGTAACAATTTTTTCCCCCCAATAGATACAAATAGAATCCAAGAAGCACACTGGGCAGTCAGTAAAAATAATCTAATAAAACCACGAAAGGCATAGAAGACAGTGCAGTGAAAAAACAATAAAGGGGGAAAATATATTTATATACAAGTCAAGAAATACATCATGAATTAAATGTAATGATAATTTCCTTTTAAAATTTTCTAAGGATAAAGAGCTCTTGACAACATATATTTTGGTGTTCCAAATCTGTGTACCACAATATCTGTTGCATTAGGGTGCAATTGGCTTCACTATCTGTTGGGTTTAATAGATTAAGTTGGATGATATACTGCATCACAGGGACGCTTCATATCTTCAGAAGCAAACTTGGTTATACTGGTCTCCTGCCACACCCACTTTAACTGTGGTGTATTTTTTGGCTTCCTGCGATTTTGTGATAGGAGCACATTTCATGAGAAGTGAAACAGAATCTGCAAGTGGTGACAGAGTCAGTGGATAAGACTAGCTGAGACTGGTTTTATTTTGACATCATATGGTGCACTGCGCAGTAAAGGTGTGTGTGTGTGGGAGGGTTGGATTTAAGACTGGTTATGACTAACTTTAACCTCAACAAAAACTGTCTGATGTAATCCTACATCAAAGTTACATTCAGCCCTTAAGAGTTCCATTAAATCCAACCCATTTTGTTGGAACGAAAGCTTATTTGCTTTCTTGCTGAGATAATTTCAAACACAAGCACACAAATTAGCTTCACTATAACTCACAGGATTCACAGACAAAACACTTGCTGAACACATTTTCCCTACAAACACATCATGCTAATGTTTCTAGCATAAGTCTATGGCATTTTACATTGTATAAATTAGCCTATCGGCTAGTGGAATTTTCTTCTACTCATATAAAACCAGGGACAACAGCAACATTTAACTAAGGTAATGTTACAAAATCTGGCTCCATTACAACTCACAAGGTTCACTCAATCAACTGTCTTACACGAAACACATTTTCCAAACAAATACAACATGCTAACATTATTAGCACAAGCCTATGGCATTTTACATTGTATAATTTAGCCTGGCGACAAGCAGAGATTTCCACTACTCATATGAAGCCAGGATAAATCACATACAGGACTTAAAATGCTATTTTGTGGGGGCTTCACTGTCTTTACAATTTATTGTTTCTTATATGTGAAATAAATAAAAGTTTGGTCTACGTCGCCATGATGTTTAGTGACATTTCTAGGGAGGTGCACATCAGGCTATGGCGTAGGTACAGCAGTGATTCGAAGCAGAAGTATAAATCCCACTTTAGATGAGAAAATTGATACCTCTCACATGTCTGAATGCTAAATATAAGGCTACAGCCAGCAGCTGGCTAACCTAGCTTATTAAAAGTGTTATATTTAACATACAATCATATTTGTGGTATCATTTTTCTTTTCTAAATCTCTTTATCAGCCTTCTCATGTAACTCCTTTGACCTTTTCCTTTAAAGAAATGTAATGCAACATTTTTACCTTAAAATAACAGCTCCTAAATTCTTTTGATGGTTCACTAACTTGCAATAGGGAGAACAGTGCCCCTGTCACTACCACTTCCTGTTCCTGCACTGTGTAACTTTGGTGAGCAGGTCAGATCATCAAAGTGGAAAGCTTTACAGCACCAGCTAACTCGGCTGTTTGGCACTGCGTTTTGTTTTGTTTTGTCAGTGCTTCATCTGTATGTGTGTGATTTTGATGTTTTCTTTTGATACTAGGACGATTCGATATAGTTTTTTTTTTTTTTTTTAAAGAAGCTAGCTCAATATTCTCAGTATGGATATTATTATCAATTAGACCAAAGAGGATGTTTATGAGGAAGGAAAGAAGAGAAAAGAGTGACAGAGCAAGAGGTCAGACAAGAGTCAACCAACAAACAAATTGTTTATACTGTCCTGACATAAGCTGTAGTGATCCGTCTCATGGCTGATGGAAAAACGACAACAATCTGACGGCCAATTGTACACCCCAGGCCCCCAGGAAATGCGCTGGGTTTTGAAGCTAATTTTGTAGTGGCCAAACAGTGGTACTGAAACTTCCAGGGTCCGTCACGTGATGCCAATGGGCCCAAAAAGACTTTTCCCCGTGAAATTACATTGTGAAAGAGAGATTTGTAAATCAGTGGACACATTTTTTGAGCATCAGAACCACTGTGAAATGAGTCGTTCCTAATGTTTAGCAGTCCTGACGTTACTAACCTAACTATATTTCTCAGTAGCACAGTACACAGTACATTTCTCCCAGGAAAAGCTCTGAAGTGCAACAGACTTTTTTCTGTGGAGGTCTGGATAAAAGTAAGTAATGTGACTGATTCCAGCACCACACCGAGGCATGGTCAACACTTCCATGTTATATCATATGCTAATCCTCCAGTTTATTCTGCTCACTGCTTCGCTATTGGCTATTTCTTGGCAAGAACCGCCCAGCTGTCTCTGATTGGCTACATTGCATTTCTTGACGCATCTCTCACGTGTCTTGTCCATGGACTGTATATATTGTGGATTTGCAGTGGACGCTAGAGAAATGACAGATTGTGACAGATTGGAGAGAGTGACATAATGATTTGTTCATGTTCCAAAAAAAGAAAAGTTTCATTTAGATCTGTTATTTTTATTGTTTATATAACTGTCTTTTATTTATTATGGTTTTATTGACTGAAAAATATATTTTGGAATTTTGTTTTTGAATTACTGAGCCAGAGAGGCCAAGACAGAGAAATGCATTAAGTAGGAAGAGGAGAGAGAAAGACAGAGAGAGCAATAGGCCGACTGATAATGACGTTATTAGAGGACATGGTCAAATTTCACAAAGTCTTAAAAAAAAATAAATAAATAAATAAAAAAGTTTTAATTTAAGTCTGTTATACACAGACCAACTGAACATTTTCCTGCCTGCCTATTTGTTTGGCTGACAGTGTTTCTTATCACTGAGATAAATCTGATTTGACATAAAGTAGAACAAAATAGAATAAAAGTAACTTTGCAAGTAGCATACTATTGTTGCCATTTTCTCATAGCTTGGCCTGCTACATTTCTCTGGGGATAGCTTCAGTGTAGTGGAACTTATTTTGATGTAGTAACATTTTCCAAGTAGCTTGCCCAACACTGCTCGTCCCACTATCAAGATTAAATCCCCTGAGTCTGTAAACATTAGAAAAGTCTGAAAGAGCTGCAAGATGAAATTATTTTATCCCCATTCAAGTTAGCAGAGCAGGCGCACTCAGGCACGCTTGGAGGTGCTCGGCGGCGGTAAGACTCTAGTGCACCTACTCTAAGGGCCCAGTGACGATGAATCATCAGGTAATTTTATACTGCAGTAATAGAGTTTTTGTGGCCTAATGCTCCACTGAGCAGCTTTCATAGGAATGAATGGGGCCCTGCCACCGATGCTGTATCCAGGTCTCTTTATACATCCTCAGTGTAGCAAAAAGGGGAAAAGCAAAGCAAAAAGACAGAACAGCCATTTCCAATCCTGACAGGAGAGGAAGGTGGAGAGCGAGAGGAGTGAGAGGAGATAAATTAGGCACACCTGTGAGATGAGGGAAGGGGGAAATCAACAAACAAACTGCATGAAGGAGAACAGAGAGGAGTGAGAGTGGCTCAAGGGGCAGAAATTCAAAGTTTACTTCAGTTATGGACATCTTTGCGCAAAACCCTTAAAGGGAAAAACATAAAGTCAACAGTAAAGTGAGCAGTGGTCAAAACAAGGACCAGCTAGACAGCGTAACATTCTGGATAACGAAGCTTCTTGAAGAAGTGTGCTGATCCCTGTGAGCAGGTGGGATGAAAGGACTCTCATCTAATTCTGAAACCTGTTTATATGCACCAGTGGACTTCTTTGCTGTGGCCATCAGAAAAGTTCTCCTACACTGCCCTCTCCCAGCTTCTCCCAAATTCACATTACACCTCCTCAGCCATACCCCCCCACAGACAAACTCCCCACACATGCTATACTGAACTTGATTGAACTGCATTCATTTTTTTGCACAGCCAAAGCCATTAAGACACAATCCTTGATCTAAATGTAAATGTAGTTTTTTTTTATTGTGGAGTTTTGTATTATATATTGTATTTGATGTATTTTAATGTGTTTTGATTGGCTCCGACCTTGGCCAGGCCTATCTTGTAAAAGATATTTTCAATCTCAATGGGACTTCCTGGTTAAATAAAGGTTAAATAAAATAAAATAAGGTAGAAGGGTTAGAAATGACTGAAATTAGTTTATATTACCATATGTGTGAACATTTATAATTCATTTGCTAAAAAATTGCTACTGTGTCTAATTTGTCCACACAAATTAGACACAGTAGCAATTTACATATCCAGATTTTGAGGAAAACCATAACTGTCAGATGTTTTTCATACCCACTATCAGATAATGTTAGTTTGTGTTGCTTGTGAGACTATAAAACTAAAGCAGACCTTGTTGGGAAAGAAAATAGTGCCCTCCTGGCCTTGACAAAATAACATTAGTATTAATTTACAAATGTATCACAGAATGGGAAGACTTGCTTTCTCACGCAGCCTTTGTTTAAGAGCATTGAGGTAGGCCTCCCGGTTCTCCTTGGTGGCCTCCATCTTTTGGATGAGCTTCTCCTCCGTCCTCTTACTAAAGATGTTGTTCTCCTCGCGAGCTTTGTGGAGAACCTCCTGCTCGTGCTCCCTCTTCTCCGCCAGCTGCTTCAGCACCAGGGCCTCCTGGGACTACAGCAGGGTGGGGAGAGGTGGGGGGTATAGATTTTGGGGACAGACAAATAAGGTGCTTATTATTAATGATGATATTGATTATGGCAATGTATGGTGAAGATGGCAGGGATTTAAAAAAAAAAGCAGGTTCCACCACTTAATTGCTTAATATTGTTTTGAAATAAAAACATGACACCCTCTGAAGTTTCTAACAGTAAATCCCTATATCTACTATTTGCTCCATTGAGTCACATGCCCTTTAGATCAGAGAAACAGGTTTTACTTGCAATGTGGTTTACAGCACAATCTGTTCAGTGCCATTCAGTGTCAGTAACACAGAGTATTCTTGTGTTTATTGTTATGTGTTTTGGAGGACCAAACATATGGTTGTGGTGGTATGTATCAGTTGTGCTTAATTGGTACCCCAAGTTGTAGACCAACTTGAAAAAGTCTACAACCACCCCTTATAACTGTAATCTTGCAAACCCTATTAATTGTGTCACCCTGAAAATTATTTTGCAGGCTATTCTCACAAATTTTTCATGTTTTCCTACGAACAGCAGTGCACCCAAATTCATACATATCTCATGTATTTTGAAAGGCTGCAATCACATGACCAATGCACTGACAAGAGATAACAAGGAAGCAGTCCAGAGCGGTCTTGTAAAGAGGCAGGTTAGGGTGGTGGATGCGTTACAAAAACCCAGACTTTCCCCTGGAGTTACGTGTTTGTAAGTTTGCGTTAATTACGTAACTGTGTGTTAAGGATGTAAGTTCATTCGTGGGGTGCTAATTTGTAGGAGATACGATAGGATAGGCAGCAGTTCAGCCCATAGGGACTTGACTTGGGAACCAGAGGGTCACCGGTTCAAGTCTACGTACAGACCAAATATGGAGCGTGGACTGGTAGCTAGAGAGGTGCCAATTCACCTCCTGGGCACTGCCACGGTGCCCTTGAGCAAGACTCATTTATTTTCATACATAAAGTGAGAATAAATGAGCCTTAACACTTCCTTGTGCCAGGGTGCATGTGTTCACACTCTCTTTTCCCTGTTTCTTGTATTTGTACTGTAAAGTCTTTACTCCCATCCTTTCTTATGCTGACATCCAGTAATCAGTCTGAAGAGCTATCACAGTAGAAAACTGGGGAAGCCTACAGCTAAAAGATAGCAGGTCTTAGAAAGATGAGCTGAATGGAAGAACATACCAGGGCTCATTCCTTTGCAGCAGGATTAGAGTTGTTTGAGGTTAACTGATTTGAAGGGAGGTAAAGAGGTGGTGGCTTAGCTGGGACTTTACATTGTCTGGAACTGGTCTTCATTGTACAAGTCTGTACATTCAGCAAACCTGTTTGTTCAGAATCACTGTCTGATGTCACAGAGTGATGGAAGCCAACTGAACCACACCATCTGCAAAAAGTAAAGATGCAATTCTGAGGTCAAACTGGACCCCTTCATCCCCCCGGCTGCACTTTGGGAACCTGTCCATGAGTATCACAAACAGAATCGGAGACAAGGGACAACCCTGGCAGAGAGTAACTGAGCATTTTTGGACATACACTTATATGCTTTTATTCTGACTGTGAGATGAACAGATGGTTATCAATCTCATGTTTGTGCTTTAAATTTCCCATCATTCTCACTTGGGAGTTATCACACATAGATACCCCCACTGTTAGCCCTAAGGCTCAATTATACTCCCTTTGCATATGAAAATAGATAAGTCTGTTGTAAACATCACTGCTCTCATACTACAAGATCATAATAAAGTACCTTTTAACAGAGGCAGAGCTGTAGACAGTGGTGGTTTGTGTGGCCATTAAATACATCAGGACATGTGGAAGGAGAATTCTTTTCTCTACGTTAGTGATTTGTTCCTTTCTTTGTTGTCTCTTTTGGTCGTATGTCACTTGAACTACACTTCACTGCCTCTGTGATCTCTGGTGGTACTGCTCCGTTTTGTCCATATACGCATCCGTAACCTTATACTTATTTTTTCATAGATCAGTTTGTATGATATGCTATTAAAAAAAACATGTACTTTTGTCACTAACATAATGTAAAGTATGTTAGTAATGCATACGACACAACACATACATCACTAGTGTAGCATGCTACACCACCATACTAGGTTACATTGTCAGTGAAAGAAGTCAACTTTGACTTTGGGGCATGAACACTGGTCTCCTGGGTGAAAGCTATGTGCTTGTTTGACCCATCAACCATGCCTCCCACCCACCAGATGCTTATTTCAGTATTTGAACAACGTTATGCGGACTTTTTCGCTTTTTATGCTATGTCACATCACTTCCTCCTCTGCTCCTGCTCCAGGGAACTGGGGAGCACTTCATCCCAGCGCTTCAAACAAACAAAAAAAAAAACGCTGGTGGTGCCTTTTTTAATGACGTGCTGCACGCGGGTTTTGTTTATATGACAGTAGCCTAAAGAAGCAGCAGTGATGGCACTGGCACCTTTCTGAAAAGCTTAGAGTGGCGGCACAAAAAAGGCGGAGCGCTCTGAAAAAAAGATGTTGGGCACGGCACTTTTGCTCCAGGTGGCTGCATATGCCCGCTCCTCATAGAGAACAACTGAAAAATGCTATGTGGACACAGGCCCTTACACCCTTTAGTGGGAAATATTTCTTGGTGAGCAATGGCCAGACTTAGTGACTTGCTGGAGTCTTGTTGCCAGGTTTGGTTTCTCCATATAAACAAGAAAACCATCACCTGCGTTCACTGTATCTAGCAACCTGCAATTCAACATTCATCACATGGATGATACAATGGCTGAACTGGATTTGATTTCACCAGTGAGAAAACAACTTTTTGCTTATTTATTTAATCATATAAATAAATATTATATTATTATTAACTTTTTAAGATCTTGAGAATGACAAGACTTCAGTTAGGGTTTGATACCAATACCAAATGAAGAATGAAAAAATGAAAAATAGAATCAGTAGAGTGGGAAAAGGCACAGAAAATTCTAAACTGAGACATAAGGAGTTTATTGTGCTTAATGTGTCCCAGTGCAGATGAATCACTTTTGAAGTCAATTACAAAATCAAAGGATTATCAATGGTACTTTAACATGACACCATGCTGTGATGACATATCTGCTCACCTTCCTCCTCTCCTCAGCAGCCTCCAGCCTCTTCTGGAGTTCCTCCAGGGACATCTCCCTCCTCTGGGGAGAGGACAGTGGCTGGTGCTGGCTTTTGTCCGCGGACTGATGGGGATCTTTCAGGATAACCTCAAACGACTGGCCTGATGCTCGCTTGTTCAAACCCTTCACCTCCAGGTCTGACACAGCCGGAATCCAGATCCACGCACCAAAGGTAAAACACAAGTTAGTTAGGTGCAACTTTTTTCTTTTAGCTTGCTTGAGTTTTCATATATCAGAGGGGTTGGTGATACATCTCTTGAATATGTCTCAGCATTGTTGTCAAAAATACTGTATTTGGGGGTGCCCTGGTGGCTGAAGGGTTTAAGATGTAGACCATGAACCGCAACACTCCCGGTTCATATCCTGTTGGGGACCTTCACTCCATCTCATTACCCATCTCTCTCTTCCCTCCTCATTTCCTGAATGTCTCTCGTCATTCAACTATAACAATTTAACAAATTTACAAAATTTGGTACATGGGGAGAGCTGTGATGAGAAAGGAGCTGTGATTATGGTTGGTTATAAATGGACTAGAGTATAACCTTTACAATGTGCAGTAGAGCAAAGACATGTTTCCTTTTATGGACGAAAAGTCATTTTGCTCTGTGCTTTCACACAGAAACCTGCTGTGAGTATTTGTCCCATGAAATTTAAAAGGATTTTCTTTTTCTGAAATAAGTCAATGCTGACAAAACTGCTCCATACTCAAGTTTCAAGTTCACAGTTCTCATTAGATTTATCTGATCATGCAGATCGAAAAAGATCTATGAAAGAAAAAGTGTGTATCCAAGTGAGTGAACTTTATATATGAATATTAACATCATATTCTTGTAATCTTGTCTTTTGTTGCACTTTGTATTGCCTAGTTTACAGGATATGCCTTTTTCTTTTCTTTTCTTTTTTTTTTTTTTACTGTATGTTAGCATTAACTAGTCCCACAATCACAGGCTTATTGAAAAGACTGTCCTGTGGTGTGATGGTCTTTCTGAAGAGAACACAGTGATATTTGTTTCTGACCTTGGCAGGGACTTGATTCATGCAGGATGGCTTATCAGCTGTTGCCCCTGGCGATGATTCAAGCATTTGAACTGTCCCTCTCTGCTAGATTTCATGTTACTTGAAATGTAGTTTTTTTAAGAGTAGCTTATGAATAAGGCATATGCACAGAAAACATATGCTTAGTTTGGATGATAAACTAAGATGCAGCCAACAAAATGTATTGTTTGTGTTTTACCAAGTTAATTTCTTTTCTCACTCACAGTGATTGTAGTTGGTACAGGATGCAAATTAGATTGTGTTTAGGCCCTGATAAAAGCTTTTGAATTTTCATGATCAGTTAATACAACCTGAAACACAAGTTCAGACCAAGTTAAAGGACACATTAAAGGAACTAAATTTAAGCAAAAAACAAAAAAGTTGACTAACTACAGCAGAGCAAAACAAATTAAAGTTCATAAACTAAATGGATAACCTCAGCATTTTTCAACCTGCACCCTATTTCCCTGTGTAAATTGGTCAAAGAGACGGATGTCGACAACAGTTTTTGAAATTGGTCCAGTATTGAGCGAGCAGGCAGCGGCTGGCAGCCGTGGGATGGGCTGTAATGGAAGCACACTGGGCAACTGAACACTGTCATTGTAGGTCCATTATTATTTTTGACACAGACAGGCTTCCATTGTTTTTTAAGTGTCTGAAGTGTCTCCTTACCTTTCACCAGAGATATTGGATAAAGGAGATACCCCACCGTAGGCTTATCCAATGTTAAGAAAATGGTTACTCTTCCTGTCTCCTAAGTGGGTGTGGTTAGCTCTCCCTCCAATCAGAGCCTGTTCTCCCTCAACCCCCACCACCTGTTGAACAAGTCTCCTACGGGGGCGTGGCGCTGACGTCACTGAATCAGGAAGTGAGCTGAGTGGATTATCTCGCTTTATCCAATATCTCTGCTTTCACTTGATCCGGTCTGTTTGTTATTACCTTGTTAAGCAGAAGTCTCATTATGAAATATAATGAGATGTCACAATATTGCACTTGTTGCAGGAAGACAACAGTGGAAATGTGTGTGAGATCTGGAGAGAGCATAATAATCAGAGTATAGTGTTATCTAAATAATATTCAATATCATGGATGATTATTTACCTGATTTCAATAATGTGGATGTGGTTTTTGAATTTGATCATTACCAATATTTACATGTGCGGGAGTATACGGATGAAGAGTGGATGAAGGGAGAGAGAGAGAGAGAGAGAGAGAGAGAGAGAGACACCAGGCTGCAGAGTGGGAACGAAATGCTGCATGTCACACAGCTCGAGAGACTGATAGTGGGTGCTGTTACCCTATGTTCACAGTTTATGCATTTGTGGGCTGTGCTGACAAAATGAGAAGCTACACTTAGAGCAGATTTCACAGAATATCTTTGTTGAATATGGAAACCCTGAAGTTTTGGCTAGCTGTGTGTAAAATGGATCTCAACACTACTGTCCAGTGTCCATACACTGCACATGCAGACCTGCAGGTCTGCAATGGCCACCAGGATGACTACTATCTGTCAAAGAGTAGAAGAACACTGCTGTTCCAAGAGCGGATTTAGTGCTGCAGATGAGCGGAGGTATGGTAATACTATTAGCTAAAGTCATTACACATGAAAGGATAACAGCAAAAACAATCAATCAATAAACCATTAGGAGGTGCAAAATATCAAGTGATTCAACAAACAAATTTTATATTTAAGGAAACTATACAGATTGATGACCCATTTTCATCAGCTGACATTCATAATAAAGTGATATCAACAAGCTGACACTATCTGTGCCACAGTGTGTGTGCATGGTGTAAAAATATATTCATGCTTCGGTATTATACGACCTATAATATATTTTTGTTATATTTCATGCCTACATTTGCTCTTCCTTTTCATCAAGGGGATACCTACTGGCTATGAAGGACCATGGTAATGTTAGTTTTTGCAGGAGACCCTATACACAGTCTTTGCTAATAAGATAATCATCTGTTATTCCCACAGAGGGGAACTTTACAATTTTACAGTAGCAAAGGGGATAATGTTATAACAAGAAGCATCGGCAGGTTTTAATGAATATGTAAACAGTAAAATAAGAACCTCCTCTGCCTTTTTTTCTCTCTCCTCATCTGCTCTTCATCTGTATACTCTGTCACACTTCAGACACTTGCAATAACCATATGAGCCACTCTGTTTCAAAAATAACCACTTCTAATGGACATACAGTGATGGTGTTAAATTTCCCTGTGTGCTTCCATTGCAGCCTGTTGCACAGCTCCTGGCCACTGCCTGCTCGCTCAATACTGGACCAATTTCAAAAACTGTATGTCACATCATTCCCTTTGACCAGTTTACACAGGGAAATAGGGTCCAGGTTGAAAATGCCTAAGTTATCCTTTAATCTTTTGAAAAAAGACACCAGGACATTTGGATTGATGAAAGCAGGGGTGGACTGGCCATATAGCATACCGAGCAGTTTCCCGATGAGCCGGTGTGCCTTTTGGGCCAACACACCTGTCTTTTTTTTCTTCCTTTTTTTTTTTTTTGACCGGCCAATAATACAGGTGGTCCAGCCCATTGGTATATTTTCTTAATTAAAACTGGGCTGGCCCAATCACATTTTAAGCTCCTCCCTCTTTGGGCTTACTGCCCCCTTGAAACTAAAAAATGTGCCAAAATGGATAATACAAAACACAAGAAAGGCTGCTCAGAGTAATTCAGTTTCATCTCTCCCTCTACTCTCGCACTGTGAGCAGGCAGGCAGGAGAGCGTTTATGTATATAAATATATATATCTATATATAAATAGATATAATTCAGAATGTAGGAAATTAAGTGCTTGACACTCAAATGTGCGTATGATATAATATGTATATATGACTTATTTTTGTGTGATGGATTGCAGTGGGCCGGTCTGGGTCACATTGCCAGGGCCAACCTTTTTGTCCCAGTCCACACCTGGATGGAAGAGGCAATAAATCAACTGCTTTATAAGGATGTACAGTACATGGCACAGTTTGTCAGGCAGACAGACAGGCGGGCACATAGACTGACAGTCAGATATACAGACAGACTGACCTCCATACTGATAGAGGCTGTTGGGATGAGGCTGTGTGTAGAAGCAGGAGCAGAGTAGAGACAGCATGGACATCTCCTTGAGCTTGTCTGTGTAGGCTGTTACAGAGAGATAGAAGAACACATGTTAGATTTGAAACCATAAGTCTAAAACACTTTGTCAAACAAAACACAGAGCTTTCACCCTGGAGGCTGCAGTTTATATCCCGTGTGAAACCAAAACTCAGTCTCGGTTTAACATAATGTTGCATCATTTACATGCAGTCGTTGCGCACTGACATCCCCCACATGACATATTTGTGTCACATTATGTTACTTAACAAACATACTTATTTTAACCCAAAGCATGATCTTTTTTCTATGCCTAACCAAGTAGTTTTGTTGCCTAAACCTAACTGTGACCATCTCACAACATGAACCATGTGTTAAAATGTGACTAATCTGTGCATATAGATAAACTAAAGGGTGCCCTGTGCGGCACTATTGAACGCCAAAGGTGTGTCCGTATTTGACAACCTGGGAATGAGAGTGGGTTGGCTTCTCCATATCTGTATGTATCGTCACAACCCAGTCTCACTCCTGACTCGTTAAATACTGATGCTTGGTCAGTGGTGCTTGGTGTCAGATACCAACACACACAGAGGCACCCTTGAGCAGGAGAGCTGATCATGGTATGAGGCACACCAGCTGGCGGCATTTTTTGACACTCCGATCAACTGCCGTAGTATTAAGACCGAGAAAGTCCGCAATAGGGTGGGATGGAGTGGAGGTAGATGGGTGAAACAAACTCCAGAATTTTACCTTGAAGACAGCTGTTTGTGCCCCGTGTGAAACAAAAAGTCAGTGGAGTTATTTCTATAACATAGTGTGCTACTATGTGCAGCATACTATGCTAGTGACATATGTCATGTGACATAGCATATGTCAACATATGTATGTAACATACAGTACATCCGGTGATGTTATCTGAAGTTATTAACAGACATACTTATTTAAGCCAAACCTTCATGTATTTTTTTGTTTTAAATCAAACCATGTACTTTTGCTGCCTAAACCTGAGGAAGTAAATCTTAAAACAAATTATTTTCCTGCCTATGTTCTAGCTTTATTTTGAAAACAAAAAAGACTATGCATTAACCAGCAGGAACTGTACATTTCTTGTGGAAACAGATATTTATTTTGAAAAGACACAATGCATGTAATGAGTGTAAACTGACTTGCTGTGCTTGAAAATCCAAAAGTGATGCTAGAGGGGTATCTAGAGTTTCACAGTTTGAAATGTAGGGCCACAGACCAAGAGTCCATATGTTTTACAAATTGGTAGTGAAAATGTGTTGATCATCAAGATCGTGGAACTTCTGAGGTAGTAACTGACACCTCTTTTATCCTTGCAACACCTTCCATTAAAGCAATAATATGCGATGAGTGTCCTAGTACACTGAAATAACAGTGGACAGGGACAAAAGGGACAAATCCATCGTACCCGTTGTTATTCCTTGTTACAACTGAGGATCACCACGGTTCAATGGCAAAGTGTAGAAAATACAAGCACATCTGTTTAATCAGACGGGTGTGAGACAGTTGACTGAAAAGCAGAAATGCCTCTTGTATAGGGTTAAAGGCTATGCACACCCACGGTAAACCACACACAGGCTGATTAGACTGCAGGTCAGTGTGGGTGTGTTAAGACTGATATGATTTGATTGATATGTTCTTTACTCTCCTGTTAGCTTTGCTGCACCTGCTATGGTGGGACAAAATTAACCTTAATCATTCTTATTACTTCATTAATCTGGTGACCTCACATAGAGTAATTCCCATCATAGCTCAACCACAGAAACTGCAATCGACTCAAAAGTATAGATTCCATATAAGGCTTAAACCAGGGGATACACATTCAAAAGGAAGATCACTGTAATATTTAACCACCGTTGTCTGCTAACCACAGTCTCAGATACAAATTGCCCACTGTGTGCACCTCACTCACATCATCAGGCCTACAGAGTCATACATGTGTACTGACAGTGGCTGAGCATATAGACAAACACTTCATGTGACTTCAAATGAGAAAGCTATACACTATATATTCTGTAGTATGCATGTTGTTTGTGAATGTATCTATGTTCTATAGACACACATAATGCACACTGTGGAAACAGATTTTAAAAACCTGCCCTGTGTCCTGTTGTGACTGGGCCACTGAACAATTTACAAGTTAGATTTCCCTACATGTTCTTCCACAGGGCCAGTTTAAGAGCTCTCTCTCATAACATGCTGTCCTCTACCTGAACGAGAAAAGTGCTCTCAGTGCAGGTCTCCGCCAAGGGTGTCTGGGTGCATGTGGGTGGGGAACAGGCAGTGCAGGGCAGACTGTGTGTCTAGCATGTATGCGGGACAGTGGTGGAAAGAAGGGGAGACAATATGCAAGTTACGTTATCAAAGTGTTATCTCTATATAGACTGTCTACTCTAGACAGTCTATATGGGAGACAAACCTCAGACGCAATGTCCAATAAAAACTCTCCCTCCTTTCTTCTTGCCTCCAAAACAAAGAAGAGTTGAGTCTCACTCAGCTGTCCCTTCCATCTCCCTTGCAGTCAAGATGGCAGTGGAGAGAAAAAAAAGGGAATTATTTATCTTGTATCATAAACCAGATGCTCTGGTTTGAAATGAGACCAAACTTTTTTATGGATGTCAGTTTTTTTTTAGCTACAACAAAAGCTCAGATGTGGCCTGCAACAACAATTGCCAGAAATACTTTTGCTATGTGACTTTGTTGAGCACTTGCGGCCCCCTACACACCGGTTAGGAGGAGTGAGGAGCCAGCAGTCAGTGAAGGTATAAAACCAACACATTCTCATGCCAACCTTGTCATATATAAACGTTTGGTCATGGACTCTCCATGTCAAGATATGACGTGCAAGGTACCCTTGGTACCCTGTACCAACATCAGCCTGTTACATGCATTGTCTGTTTTCAAAATACACACCTGTTTTCAAAGGAAATGTATAGTTTACATACAGTCTCCTTCAAAATAAATGCACTGTGTTGGTACAATACTGTGAATTGACATTTTTTTTACTTCAACAACAAATGTGCATGGTTATGTTAGCATACAGTCATAAATGTGCACACAAAATATTAGGCTGACGCGTCCAGTAGTTTCTGAGATTAGATGACAGACATATGCACACATAGTGTAGTGCTGTCAGAGCACACCAGCACATCACTTTGTTTTTCTCCAAGTGATGAAGTAGAATATTTGCAGTTTGCATAATCTGGTTGAAATTTGTAAACATTTTATATAGCAAGCGCACTAAAGTGGCTAACTTGCCCTGACTGACTGGTTAACTTCTGCTAAATGAGTGGCTAACTTTTGCTGGTCGAGTAGGTGGCAGCACAAAGGGAAGCCAAACACTGTATATCTGCACACACTGCGATGACACACAGCTGGTTGAGTCTCCCTTTATATTAAGTGTCTTTTGTACCGATTGCCAGTGACGTGGTGGTTCATTTTTAAACTGTGATCTGGTTAAGCTTTAGCCTCTATCTTTATCTTTTTAACCTGTTTTTGCTGATGTTTTTCCTTCAAACATATTGTAGACCCCTCGGTCTGCTTCTCTCTGAATCACTTTTTCATTTTTCCAAAAAAATTGATAATATTTCTTCAAGGAGTGCAGTTAGTTACAGTGTGGGCTCCATGCTCGCTATGACAGCTTGACAGGTTATCACAAAGGGGCAGGGCTTAGCGAAGGGTCAATTGCTACAACCACTCCCCAGAACATACAATTTCATACCTGACTAGGGGCATAGCACCAAATTCTGTGCCCTATGCATAAGCAGTAAATGGACCTGCACTTGTATAGTGTCTTCAAACCACTAAAAGTGCATGTCACATTCACACGCACATTCACACACTACTGGCCAAGGCTACCATAAAAGGTGCCACCTGCCACTCAGTTAATACATATCCATACACTGATGGAATAGCCACTGTCCCAGCCATCACAGTTCATTATTTGCCCAAGGATACTTTGACATGTGGACTGAAGAAGACAGAGATTGAACTGCCGATCCTCCAATTACTGGACGACCCACTCTATCTCCTGAGCCACAGCCACCCCAAGGTAATACTCTCACTATGGATAAGTACATCAACAACCACTACAAAAAATCTGAACTATTCAGTCCAATGGAGTTGCCCATCTGGCACATACGCCAAAAAAGTCTCTGGCTTCTGGATTTACTTTCACAGTGTGCAGCCCACTGAATATGTGCAGCAGTCTTTCTCCAGCAGACCCCACCCACAAGTTCCTGCTCGGCTCATAGACTTAACATTGAGATGACATCACAGATTTCTAAAATATTCCCGCAGCTGGAAGAAAGTTTTACAAATATATAACCACAATTGCTCAAACATTTAGAATAAAAAGATTCATAATTGACCTTGTTTGCAGTTGGAGGTGTCCTGTCTACATTTTTACAGATGTCTCTTTTATAATGGTGGCCTATAGGGAATATGCTTTGTGGGCCACAGGAGATTTTTTTTTTGCTGTGATACCACAAGTGGCCACTGGGAAAAAAATTGCCACAAGGCTGAGCAGCTTTCCTGGGTACCTGGTGTGGAGACAAAGCCCAGTACCATGCCCCTGCTCCTTACTCCATTATTTCCAAGACCCATCCATGTTTAACAAATGAAATACAATGATTAATGACTGTTTAGTTAATGATTATATGTTAACTCTCTTTAACATACATATATTGTGAGTAAATATTTTCCACAGTTTGCTCTGTTCAAAGTGTAAAGTTAGACTGGTATTTATACATCTGACATCATCTCACATGATTTAAAGTATAAGAATAGTCAGCAGTGTAACCATCGAATTGATGTCTGAGAGCTTCTATTGCGTGACTGAAGCTTCAGCACACTACAGTGCATTTCAGGAAAACTTGTTATTTTTAGGAAGATTCTGAATTATTAACATGTACTTTCTGGCTCCACAACCTCCTGGGATAATAACTGTGGTGCTTGCTGCTGTCTGTGCATGTGTGTTTGTGCCTTCTGAGTTTCCCTTTCATGATGCTGAACTTTTTTAAAGCACCAGGATTTAATATGGGGTCACGAGGAGAGAATAAAAGCTGTAGAAAATTATTCAAACTTCATTCTGCTCTTAACAACACATCTGGAAAAGGACAAATGAATTACTAGTCCTGCACAAATTCAGCTGCTGTTTACATCTGTTCATAGCTCATTTTATGCAGACTGTTCTCATGCACTATTTGTACACTTTCCTATGAATAGTAGCTAATGCACCAAAATGCCTACATTCATTAATAAATTCATTAATTTTTTTTCCTTAACTACTTATCCTGTTTGGGGTCGCCGGGGGCCTGGAGCCTATCCCAGCTGACACTGGGCGAGAGGTGAGGTACACCCTGGAGAGGTCACCAGAATATTACAGGGCTGAGACATAGAGACAGACAACCATTCACACTCACATGCACACCTAATGTCACCATTGAACCTAACCTGCATGTCGTGGACTGTGGGAGGAAGCCAGTGAAAACCCATGCTGACATGGGGAGAACATGCAAGCTCCACACAGAAGGGCTCCCCCACCGCAGGGATCAAACCCCCCACACCAGTTTTGAATCAGGAACCCTCTTGCTGTGAGGCGACAGTGCTAACTACCGCACCACCATGCTGCCAAAATTTGTACATATTCCATGTAATAATGAGCCAGTAATCTGTACTGGCAGGCTGCGATCATGTGAACAATGTGGTCAGAAGGAAGCAGTCCCAAGTGACACAAAACACAGGGCTTTCCTCCAGGTGAAGGATGTTCTGTTCACCTCCATGGTTCTGTCTTGTGCAAAGACCCTCTGTCAAAATATTGTTTAAAGACGGTGGTCAGTGATGTTCTGGGGATGCATATCCTTGGAGGGTTGCACAGACCTCCATGTCATAGCCAACGGTACCCTGACTGCTGTTAGGTACCAGGATGAAATCCTCAGAGCAATTGTCAGACCTAACGCTGGTGCAGTGGGCCCTGGGTTCCTCCTGGTGCAGGACAATGCCTGGCCTCATGTGGCCAGAGTGTGTAGGCAGTTCCTGGATGACGAAGGCATTGATGCCATTGGCTGGCCCTCTCGTTACCCTGACCTAAATCCAATTGAGCACCTATGGGACATTATGTGTCAACGCATCCGCCGCCGCCAAGTACCACTGCAGACTGTCCAGGAGCTCACTGATGCCCTGATCCAGGTCTGGGAAGAGATCCCCCATGACACCATCCACTGACTCATCAGGAGCATGCCAAGACATTGTCGGGAGTGCATACAGGCACACAGGGGCCATACACACTACTGAGTCACATTATGAGTTGCTGTGATAAAATTCATGCAAGTTGGATCAGCCTGTGATTTCAATTTTTTACTTTGATTTTGTGACTTTGAATCCAGCCCTCAATGAGTTGATGATTTTGGTTTCCACTGACTGTTCTCAACAATTTAAATAATGTACATCAGTAAAGATTTTCAACTTGAATAATTCATTCATCAAGATCTGATGTGTGATTTAAGTGTTCCCTTACTTTTTTTGATTATGTATCTAATATATATATATATATATCTATATATATATACATATATGTAGTAATCTTATAATAAGAAATTAATCATTAGAAGTTGTTTTAAATTACCACAAACAAACAGACACATAGCAAACCTTGGGGCAGTTTGTGTTTTTTTGTTAATCTTCACCATCAACTATCCCAAGAAGTCAAACATGTCACAAAGATAAAGGCAAAACTGATGGCTAAACCTGTTCCCTAGCTGCATTTCAGTGTACAGTCAAGTGAAGAGGAAGTAAGACTGCAGGATGTAGAAACTTGGGGAAAAGTTTTCAGCCCCAGACCTTCTGAGCTGCATTCATTTCACATGCGTCACAGCAACACTGAGGTTTAAAAAAATGCTTGTAATACCGCACTGTTGCACCTACTTGTAGTATGGCATTTAACACATTCAGAGAAAACAAGGTTGATAAAGATCCTCAGGTGTAGACTGTACAACCAGATGACATAACAATTATAATGTAATTATCGTGCTCTAAGGAATTCAGTGCAGTCATTGTTTAAAAGCACAACAGGTTCATGTGAGTCCAGGGCTGTGGCACACGTCATAAATGTCAATGTCATTTGACAGGACAACCATCAGCTGTGGGATCACACTCATATCCACAGAGACTGTTCACAGGGGTATTATCCTGTTTGGTATCCAAGCATAGGACTGACAAAACAGTTGATCCACAGACAGTTCACTTAGCAGGCATTTCACTTAATTTCTGGAAAGCTCAGTAACAGCAATGTAACGTAGAGTTACTATTAAATGTTTTTGAACCTGTTAACAATTTCAAATGAACAAATGTCACCTCCTAAGAAACAAGTAGGAGAGTATACAGCAGTGATACTCAATTGATGGCCTGTGTTGCTGCTATTATCTAAATCGCAATGGAAATGATAAATTCACACTGGGAATTTTTTATTGTACTGTGACTGTAAATAAGGTGCCAGAGTGCATAGAAAAGGCATCAAATTAGAGTTTACCCTGTGAAAGCAGGGTACGCCTGGATGGGAGAAGAGAGCACTTTAGGTCCCTGACACACCAAGCTTATGGTTGACCTTTGGTCAGCGACCAGTTGTTGGTGAGCGTCTGTTGTAATAGTTTTTGCATTGTGTCCAGGAGCATTAACCAGTCGGCCATTGTCAGCTGTTTTTCACCAGAATCAGTGTGTTAAATCCAAAAATAATGGACGTAGCCCCCATGACATCACCCATTGGTTTGTGGACTCCCATTTTGAAGCCTCAGGTCTGGCATTTCGACCATCGCCATCTTGGTTTTTTTGAGCCAGAGATGACCATATTTGGGTGAGAGGCTGGAACTGTGGAAGAACAAGGGGTGGATCTGACTGAGAAGCTGAGGACAGAATTGGTAGACAGCCTGTCACTCAAAGCGACCACGCCCTTAGTTATGCATAACTTAAAACCTTGATAAAATGTAAACAGGTGAGTTATATAAAAATTCCCCCCCTGTATAGTTGTCATGGATGGGAAAATTGGCTTTAGAGACCAAAACTGTTTTTTGTACCAGGCTGTAAACATGTTTATTTCTGCTGTAAAGTTTAACACAGGGGTCTGTGGGGATTGACTCACTCTTGGGGCCAGCCTCAAGTGGTCATTAGAGGAACTGCAGTTTTTGGCACTTTGGCATTGGCTTCTTTTTTCAGCCCCAGAGGTTGCAGCTTGGACGAATTGTTGGCAAAGCATTATGATTCTTAAGTAAAACAAGAGTTTTTCCTCTGATGGCGACAGGCAGACTATCTGTTCATGATTAGTACACAACCCAATCGCATGGACGTCGGAACTATTTTCTGAGAGGGGGGACAGGATTTTTGTTGGGAGGGGCGGGGGAAGCATGCACACTTATCAATGATTAAGGATTTGATTTGAAGTTATTTTATAATAACATGCAGTTATAAGAGAACTAGAATGGATGAACACGGCATCTTTATTGTTAAGAAAATGAAACTTTGATAACTAAATCAAGCCATTTAAGGAACATAACAGCATTATTTGTAACCTTGAATGAAAAAAAGAAAAGTCTGCGCTCCTGACTCAGGGCTTTCATGCATTTCCAAAAGTGGACCTTCTCTCAGTTGACCTACTGATGAAGATTTTAAGCAGGGTCGAGACATCGCTTTCATCCACAAGGTCACTGTGAGCGTTCATAATGGCCAAATGTGTTAGTCTCTCCTGCGTCATGGTTTTCAGCCTGCGCAAGGCTGAGAAAGAGCACTCGGATGCCGCGACAGACACGGGCAGGGCCAGACAGAGCTTAATGAGCTTCTCCACCTGCAAGGTTTGCAGGATGGACACAACATCCTGGATGCCAAGGCTACTGTATGTAGTCAGGCAGGCTGCATATCACATCAAAAGCATAGATCTATGCATTAATGATATGAAAGATATAAATGTAAGTCAGACAAACTGAGTTTAAATTCAGATTCTTTATTTTTTTTAAAGCGTAATGCAGTGGGTAGGGAGGCTGGGGTGCGGGGGTGCGGATGGGAGGGGGTGCGGCAGCACCCCCCACACCCCTAGTTCCAACGTCTATGCCCAATCGACAGAAAAAATATTGGCATTGTACTTCTGCAAATCAAGGATTCATTACATTTGAATATTATTTTGTAGTGGATATGTTGAAACTTTACATTTCAACAGAGCTGTGGTTTACATGTGGTTACGTTAAAGCACAAAAAACACTTGGTTATGGATAGGAAAAGATCATGTTTGGGTTTAAAATACCATCTTTTGAGTTTGCAATCCTTGCTGGAAATGCAGCAATGTCTCCGTAAAAAAACAACAAAAAAAAGTGGTGTCTCAGTAGGTAACCACCACTTTTTGTGGCACTGTCATAGAAAAATAGGTCGCTAAAAAACACCCATGTTTGGTGCCTAAAATACCACTTGTAAAACAGTCACTAAAAGACAGTCTCTTTTGTTGGTTTTGAACAGTGGTTTGCAGCTTTGCAAGGTTCTTGCCTTGGTGACATGCTATTCACCACCATACCCTCCACCTCCTGATGACAAAATCAGCTCATAATTTACTTCACTTTAGAAATGTTGATATGTACAAATGTAACATATCCGTGGTTTGCAGAGACATTCAGTGCCAACATTTGGTGATGGGGCTGTTCTTACAACAGGCTTGGATCACTTTTCCCAGATCAATTTCATTCATAACTATGAGAAAATTCAATAAGAAAATTGGCAAATGCCACAAATTGTCTTAAATCACTTGCACATTCTACATAAGAACATTTGTTCATGCAATTGCTTTTTGTAAGTTTTTATGTGTAACGCTCATTTTATTTTTATTTATTTACAAAAAAAACCCCTCTAAAGAGTAATGTAAGATAATGTATGATCCTTAAACCCCTAAAAAACATACTTCTCTGTAACATTAAATATTTATTACTAAGTAAGCAACAATTAAAGGTCTAGTGTGTAGGACTTGGAGGCATCTAGCAGTGACTTTGCAAATAGCAACCAACTAAAACCTGTCATGTGTATGCCAAGTGTGTATGAGAAGTACTGTGGCATACAAGAAAACATGATTGGCCCTGCCAGTGTTTGGTTTGTCTATTCTAGGCTACCCAAGAAATAAAATGGTGGACACTGTGGAAGAGGACCCGCTCTAAATGTGGATATAAACAGCTTATTATGAGGTAACAAAAACACAACTATTTTTGGTTTCAGGTGATTATACACTTCTGAAAACATAGTTATGAAAACATTTATTTACAATACCAATAGATGCCCCTTAATCCTAGACAGGACCTTTACAGGAAATGTTGTGCAATAGAGGCTTCAAATAATGAGCAAACAAGTGTCATTTAAACTAATCGTTACAGAAAAGAAAGTTGAAAAAATGAAAAATAAAATAGAATAATTGTATGCCTCTGCACACCAGTCATGTTTCTCTCACAGCTTACATCCATGTCTGTGAAAACATGGATGCTTCACACCCATTGTCCCCTCGAGAGCAGAGAAGATCTATACGATCATCACAGTTTCAAGATTAGTATCACCAACTAAGTATATGACCAAATGTCTCCTCTTCTGTCCCTGAGACATGAGTAATTGCCAGAATAGTGTTTTATGCAGAACATTATGTCATAGTGAAGTTGACCTTTGACCTTTTGGATATAAAATGTCATAACTTTATAATTTCATCCTATTTGACATTTGTGTGACATTGTGTTTCTCATAATTAGTGTAGTTCTTTAATGTTTGTGTAAAAATTAAACATATTCCCTGAGGGTGTTCTCGAGATATCGCATTCACAAGAATGAGACATACACAAGATCACATTGACCTTGAACTTTGACCATTGAAATCCAACCAGTTCATTGTTGAGTCCACGTGGATGTTTGTGCCAAATTTGAGGAAATTCCCTCATGGTTCAAAAGAAAGCCTAGTGGCTAGTGTAGATTTCCTATACTCATATGAAGCCAAGATAAATCACACACAAGACTTAAAATGCTATTTTGTGGAGGCTTTATTGTCTTCATAATTTATTGTTTATTATCTATGAAGTAAAAGGAAATAAAAGCTTTGTTTTTGATGAGGGAAATGGTTTTTATCTTACAAAAATAGATAATTGCCGTGACGGATAGTTACATTCACATGGAGGTGCATGTCAGGCTATGCCATAGGTTACACACTGGGTACGGCGTCGATTCAACACAGGGGTATAAATCCCGCTTAACAAACACACCCATGCTAATGTTAACTGCTAATGCTACTAAACTTTGTGAATCTTCTTCTTCGTCTTCTTTTACGGCAGTTGGTTGGTTGATTTGCGGTCCAGCATGAAACACAAACAAGAGGACGAAGAAGGGAAAAAAGTCATTCAGATTGGTTGAGAAGATGCAGTGAGTACACTACGCTACTTAGAGCGCCCCGTGATTGAGTTGATTTTTTCATGGAACCATTCAATCGTTTGTTAAATTTTTCTCCAACACCATGGTGGGTAGGTTAATAAAATCCACCTGCCACTGGCCAAATTCACCAGCATATGGCAGGTGGTGGGTGCTAGTTTCCAACCCTAATGACATCACCAGAGTATTGGTATATGATTCTTTTTATATATATATATATATATATATATATATATATATATATATATATATATATATATATATATATATA
>NC_065529.1:10795041-10797201 GCF_006386435.1 Epinephelus moara
TTCTTTTTATATATATATATATATATATATATATATATATATATATATATATATACATATATATATATATATACTTTATTGATCCCCCTGAGGGGAAATTCAATTTTATATGTTTATTGCTACATTCAAGTGATTAAAAAAGGTGTAAATATTTCCTACAGATGCTTGTCCTCAAGTGACCCAGCAAGTGATTTGTCCTTGCTCCTCTCTGCACCATGGCTGCAAAACAAACCAGTCTGGCATGACGGCTTCATCCTGTGTGTGTGTGTGTGTGTGTGTGTGTGTGTGTGTGTGTGTGTGTGTGTGTGTGTGTGTGTTGACATGGCACCAATGGGTGTTGCCAGGGTGTCATCATGGAAATGTGTGTGAATAGGCTGCCTCCCAAAAACAAGCAAAACATGTGCAGTAAAATATTAAAAGTCATTGTTTTTCAAAATATGGTACGGGTCCAACCCTTCAGGCCACAAGGAGGATTCCAGACAGTCCTCAATAAATGAGTTTAATTTCATTTTAATTTAATTAAATGGAAATGAGCTCCATAATAAAGTAAAAAATCAATTATTTTCTTCATCACACACACTATCACAGTTATGACAGTGTGACAGTTCTGCACTGCAGATAACAGAAACACCTCTCCATTTAATGCAAACCTAAGTCTCCTAAATGATTATACAGTTGAATCAGAACCTCTAAGGGAGGATTTATTGCATCACTATTACATTAGATTACATTAGTATTACCTAGGAGTACCTAATAACCCGGCAGAGTATATAGATACAAACACTGATCAAGGTTGTAAGTTTATTTGCTCCACATTTGACGTTAAAACACGCCCCCTGCTGTTCAGAAAGGCAGATGCCATTCAGTTGAAACTCAGTTTATTTCCTGTATATTGTACAACACACTGTGTCATAGAAGCCTCAACAGTGTCGATGGTGTGAGTCAAAGTGCTGAGTATTCCTCCGTTACTAGTCCTGAGGGCTGAATAAGAGATGAAGTGAGCTGCTAAGATGGATGTTTCCCTGCTGAGAGATGTTTTAGTTTAGAGAACTTTGGGGTTTTCCAGCTGCAGGCCAAATATAGAAAACCTTTTCTAAAGAGGTAAGAGGTATTAAAGTTACTTTAATGTACCAGATGTTACTGTCATAGCAGGAAGAGGAAGAGTAGGATTTGTGCATTCACCACGAGGTCATGTATTATTGAGATGCTCATAGGGATGAACGTATTAGGCCCACTCAGCATCCCAACCACGAGGTTCCTTATGCATCCCTCTGTCCCAGCCACACAGAGGACGACTTTCTTCTTCATAGAAAACTAATTTCTCCAAATCTGGTACAGTCAGCAGCCTAGAGTTATTGCACTGAGCATGGGTGAAACAGCCACAGCACACCACTAAAATCATTGTTATATTATTATGTTAAACAAGCCATATACAGTAATTGCTCATCTGTTCCATTAAAACCCAGCTAAAGTCAAAGACACAGGCACTTAGTGGCTTCTCAGTTTTTATGGCCAATTAAAAGAAGATGGGCAAACAGAGGAGGTACGAGTGAGAGGATCTGTATGACCCAAGTTGAGAGAGAAAAGGAGTCCATATCACAGAGCAACATATTGTACTCTATGACTGTACTTTATTATACACACAGGGCTCTATGAGCTTGGGGTAAACTTCAAATAGTACCCTTAAATGTTGTCACTCACTGCTCCATCCAGCACGTCCGTCCAAAATAAGGGTTTGTGCATTTAGTCCCTCCTGGGCAAGCTCGGGGGTATAGTGTTGCAGTAGCCTGCAGGAATGACGCTCCGCAATGCTTTTTTTTTTTTCCAAGTGAGGTTTAGAATATATTCTGTCACATAACCCAGCCGAAATTGATATCTAAACACTCGAAGATCCACTCATTACGAAAAGTGTATGTCATATAAAAACTAAAGTAATGGTCAAAGTTGTCATACAGTATATCTAAGGTGTGTCAACTGATTCGCGTCTTCACCTCATGCTTTGAGTAACGTTATAATTTAAAGGGAAATTTCGGTTTATTTCAACCTGTCTCCTATCGTCCTAAATTTGTTTCAAGTGACTAGTGACATAAAAATAATAGTTAGCATGTTAGCCGTTAGCCTAGATACAGCCGGGGCGCATAGTAGCGTCAGACCTGTTAA
>NC_065529.1:10797263-10819518 GCF_006386435.1 Epinephelus moara
CTTTGCACTTGAAGTATGCCCTTTCACTTACGTTTTAACAGGTCTGACGCTACTATGCGCCCCGGCTGTATCTAGGCTAACGGCTAACATGCTAACTATTATTTTTATGTCACTAGTCACTTGAAACAAATTTAGGACGATAGGAGACAGGTTGAAATAAACCGAAATTTCCCTTTAACGTTCCACCTTAAAAGTCGCCGGCAGTCGGCCCAGTGAATTAAGTTATTTTTTTTCTCTGACTCCAGCTGCTGCGAGAGGCAATGAAACATACTTTATTTTTATAGTTACAGTTTACTAATAAAACTCTCCACGGCAGAGGTGGATAAAGTACTGAAAACTTCTACTCAAGTAAAAGTACCTTTACTTTGATGAAATTCTACTGAAGTAAAAGTAAAGCTACCCATCTAAAAATCTACTGACGTAAAAGGAAAAAGTAGTACTTAGTACTTAGTTACTTCCAACAGCTTGACGGGGATCACTCCTATGCAGTGCAAAAATGGTCCAGGGATCATAAATCCTGTTTTTTTGTCTATGATGACTCATATTGTGAGACTCGCAGTATAAGTTCATCATATCAATATAATATTAGTCAAAGGCAATATGCCATACTTATTTTGCTGGTTAATACTTTAGTTTGTGAAGTTCTCAATTTCCTTGACAGTTTGATTGTAAAATGTACATTTCATGCAAATACAGCCTTTCCAAATCCCAAATGATGACTTCTTTCCAAATAGAGCTATTCAAGTTATTGCAATACACTGTATATTGCAATACATATCACAGTATACAAAATTGTGGCATTGTCAGTTTTGTCTAAAGGCCCTGACACACCAAGCCGACGGTCGGCCATCGACCAAAGTCGGCCGTCGGTGAGCGTCTGTCGCCCTAGTTTTTGCGGTGTGTCCCGCACCGTCGGCACTTTGGCGTCAGCGGCTTCTCGGCCGATTGAGCATGTTGAATCGGCGGCAGAGCTTGTCGGTGAGAGAGATCACTCTGATTGGCTGTTCAGGTTTTATTTCTTCGCCCCTGTAGCGAGTGAATCTGCCTGTAGTGAAACCGGGGCTAACCTCCTCAGGCTCCACTTCACTCAGCTGCCTGACAGACCCGCTGCTTCTTCCCACTTTAACCTGAATAACAAACTGGAGCTAGCTGGGAGCGGCTAGCGGAGCGTTAGCCACAGCATGACCAGAGGGAAACACAGCCAGTTAGCCTCCGCTAGTCTCTGAGCTAGCCCTGGCTCTCCGTTTGGATCCAACCATAGCACCAAGCCCTGGTTTGTTATTCAGGTTAAAGTGGGAAGAAGCAGCGGGTTTGTCGGGCAGCTGAGTGAAACTGAGTGAAGTGGAGCCTGCGGAGGAAACACCGGGACCGTCTGGATGTAATAGTCCGTGGAGGTGCTGCAGTGCACAGCTGCACAAACCCCTCGGCTGACAGGATGTCCCACTGTCTCACTACGCTCTCTCTCACGCAGGCGCAGAATGTACATGCTGCTTGGCCGTCGGATGTAGTCTTTGTAGTGTGTTCATATGCAACTGACACAGGGTGACGTAGATGACGCAACAGTTGGCTTTCGTCGCCACTATTTCTTTGATGTCAGTTTGGTGTGTCCGCACCTTAATATTGCGCAGCCCTCATTCATTTTGACTCACCAACACAACTGTTAGACTGATGATACACAGAGCAACTCTCTGAGCAATGTCGTTGGGCATTATTCTCAGGGATGCAAACAGGTGTATGGTCAAAAAAGAGAGAGCTTCTTCGAAGCGAAATTCTGAATATTAAAATAGGCTACACTAACACTAATTTGGAAGAATACTGTGTATTCCAAAACAGATCAAATCCATTGAGCAACAGTGTTTCCCCTATATGCAACTAGCAGCGGTGGTGCTCCGCTGCTGAAATATGACCGCCGCTGCTGATTTATTTTTAGTTTTTTTGTCTTAGCTCTTTAGAAATTACTGTTATATTATTTGGTGCTATGGGCACCTCATATCCAGGTGAATTCACACACTTGTGAGTAAAGCATATAAGAGGAGAGGAGAGGGCTCCGTCTTATCTCTTCATAAACTAAAGTTATATTATTTTGTGCGACGGTTCATTTCAGCTGCTGCGTCTGCTTGTGCTTCTGCCGAAGCACTCCCTCCCTCCTCCATCTCTCTCTTCAGTAACTCTCCGACACTGGCTGCTTGCTCTGGGTCAATTCCACGCGAAATTTCCGAGAGTCACCCTTTTGGTTTCCATTTAGCCGAAAATTTTTTTTTGTTTTTACTCAGTAACAGATGTGATTTCAAATGTAGCAAAGTACAATACTTCAGTCAAAATTTACTTAAGTAAAAGTAAAATTACAGATTTCAAAAACTACTGAAAAAATTACAAATTACACAAAAAAACTACTCAATTACAGTAACGTGAGTAAATGTAATTAGTTACTTTCCACCTCTGCTCCACAGTATGAACAGTGGTTACATATGCCTCAAAACCAGCCGCAACTCAGCCCTGAGCAGAGCGACCATCAAATACGGACCAATCAATGGACTGCAGTGTTCACAGCTCCACCTTCTAGTACAAGATTTGTGTGCTATGTACCAAAAATGGGAACGGCAGGGAACAGTTCCATTGGTACCATCCACAATCTTTTGCAGTGGAAATGGGGAAAAAAAAGCATACTGAACCCTGTTCTGTAGATGATTATTGATTGATTGATTGATTGATACTTTATTGTCAGAACAGGTCTGAAATTTGTCTTGCATCTCAGTAGCTCAATTTGCAACATCATAAAAACAAACACACATCAGGATAAAAGATAATAAACAAAAACAAAGAAAAAAACAAACAAACATACATCCCACATGACATAACAACCAATTACATTTAACAATATAAACACAGAAGATGACATTCAAAGCTGTTTAACATACACTTGATCTGGGGTTGAGCTCTGTATTTAATTTCAAGATTAACTGATGCACAAAAGAGTTTTTCAGTCTGAACTTATTGAATCGTGGGACCATGTATCTCTGGTTCGATGGTAACAATCTGTATTCACTGTTTAAGACATAGCTGAGATTAGAAACAATGTTTTGAGCCAGTCTCAATACGTTATTATGGTAGGCTGATTCATATAATTTTTCCAAAGGCTGACCTACAATCTTAGAGCAGATTTTCATTTGGTGGAGCAGTTTTGACTTCAGAGCGGTGGACAAACACTTGTACCATGTGGTATTACAGTACTGGAGAACACTCATAATCACAGAGGTAAAAAACAGAAGAAGAATTTGTTTACTCGCCCCAAAAGACCAGAGGCGGCAGAGAAAATAAATCCTTTGTTTTGTCTTTTTACAGACAAGCTCAATGTGATCTTTCCAGGATAACTGATGGTCAATCATGACACCCAAGTATTTATATGAAAATGCCTGCGTGATTTTTTCATTATGGATAACAATTGGAACTTTATGAGAGTCAGATGGTAAACCAAATATAATCTCTTCTGTTTTCTTTGTGTTTATTACAAGAGCATTATTGTCACTCTACTCGACCATTTTGTCCACGCCTGTCTGGTGCAGACTTCCATCTGTATCACTGTTGATGAGGAAATACAGGATGGAGCACATTTAAGAATACTGTTTACAGTGGAAACGCTTATCGGACCTAGGGTCTAGGTGCCATGTCTGAAGGGTTACTTTTGGTTCCCCCAGTGTTTTGTGAACAGTGAGTCACGCTGTGAGAAGACAGCTCAGAGGATCTATAAAGCACTACACATCATTTCATCAGTCTAAAGTAGGGCAAGGTAAGTGTTAGCTAAGCTCCACTGGAGATGTACCACCGCACTCAGCTCTGTTACTCCACTAAATCCTCAAAATGGCTGACTTGTGCACCACAAGGTAGCATTAAGGATGTAATCAAATCTCACATCAAAGGAGGAAATGTGTTCATTATTATTCATATTCAGACTCCTCGCTGTGTGCTGCCAGCATAACACGACATCAGCTGTGAATTCCTGTCTCTTGCTTTTTTTGTGCTTCCAAGCAGTGAGCTTCCTGTTGTGCTTTTCTGTGGAGGCTAAAAAGCAGCAGGTGACGAGGTGTACGTGTGCATCACATCACATCTCATGAGGTGTGTACACAAAGGGAGACACTGGTAAGACAAGGAACAGGGAGGAGACTCGCTCACAGAGCCAGACAGCATGCAGTGTTTGATACATTATTCACCAGTCTGGTACAAAAGAAAAGACTCAGAATTCAAAGGAAACAGTGCTGTGCCTGGTGCAGGGACATTTTTGAAACAACTTGAATATAGCAGGCAACATGGTAATTATAAGGAATTAAAAGGAATTTAGAAATGATTTAGGCTGGACAAAGATTTAGGTCTAACGAGGATTTTGGCCCACTTAGGGGTGAGGTTGTGAGAAGGCTAAAAAAAGATGAAAGAGGAAGGCTGAGTCTGGAGATAAACTAATGATCAAGGATGGTGCATGGAAAAGTGATGGAAAAATAATATTCCACTGGCTTCTCTTCCTGAGTATGACACTAAAAATAGATCTTGATAACAAAAACTATGATGAAATCTATGTTTTATTTTTGTTAATGAGACAAGATGTGAGGAAAATGTTTGTGGTGGACTATCAGACACTGAACGCTGAGAACGGCCGTGCTTGCAATTATCTTAAATGCCATGAGTGACAGGCTGCTAAACTCCAGTAAATAGTCTGTGCCAGGACGTTTTGCTAGCCAGCAAAAACACCCACATTGGAGCTGCGTCAGCCGTTGGTTCGGGTTGTGAGCTGTAATTCAGCAGTAAATAATCAGTCATGAGTGTCTGACTGACGTTGGAGCTGCTGTATGGATTTGGGGAGTTTGTTAGTTGCAGTGGCGGCTGTTGGCAGTTAGCTCTACTTGTGCTCTGCTAAACGGCAGTGGAACAAGCAGCCACCAACCAGCTGTCTTAAGAGCTGATCCCAGCAGGACTCCACTCAGTCCAGACTTAATGACTAAAAAAATAATGACTAAAAGTTGACTAAAATGTCATGAATTTTTGTTGACTAAATGTACAATGCTGGCATTTTCTATAGGCGACTGTGCTGCTGCTCGCCAATGAGAAATACAAAAAAAACAAAAAAACAAACACTGATGTAAAACCCTATGTTGAACATTTAAAAAAGCCTCCAATAATAGTAACTACTATGATCAGTAACTTGATATCGATAACTGAGTGTATACAGTACATATAGATAATATCTCATCTATTTCCTGCATTTACATTTAATCAATCTTGCAAATACCTAAATATTGTATGTCGCATATAAAAAAGGCAGTATACCAAAAAAATGGGAATGCATTGTAACAGATCTTTTTTAGTTTCCATTATAATAATAATAATAGTAGAGACCTGGGACTTTGTGGTGTTGTAAGGTAATATCTCTATCATACATTTAGTTACTGTGCACCACAGAGCTATAACAAAAATTCAAACAGATATTAGAATGCCTCTGACTTTAATCACCTTTAAAATCAGGTTAAACACTTTGATGTTCTGCACTGCCTTAGACTGAACCTTATACTCATCATGAACCAACTTGTCCTCCTATCCTGTATCCTTATTTTATGTGTTTAATGCATTATTTGGAGCTCTCTGACTTTCCTTTGTGTATGAAATGTGCTATATATAATGCACCATGCTTTATTATTGTATCTTAGGTTTATGTTCAGTTTCAGAGAAAGAATACTTTCACCAGCAAAATGACCCACATTTAAAAATAAGAATAAGAATAACTTTATTCATCCCCAAGGGGAAATTCAATTATCTGTCAGCTCATCTATTATATGTCAAAGAATTATAAAGCCTGATGGCTGTTGGTATATAGGATCTTCTGTATCTCTCTGTCCTGCATCGAAGAGAGAGGAGCCGTCCACCACAGTTTTTTTGGTCCATCAAGGTGTTGTGGAGTGGATGATCTGGGTTGTTCATGATGGCCTCGAACATCTTCAGTGTGCATCTCTCCACCACCTCCTCCAGTGTGTCCAACCTGACTCCAATCACAGAGCCAGCTCTTTTGACTAGTTTGTCCAGCCGCCTTGCATCTTTGTGTCTGATGCTTCCTCCCCAGCAGACTGCAGCATAAAACAACACACTTGCCACCACAGACTGATAAAACATCTGCAGCATCTTACTACAGATGTCGAGAGATCTGAGCTTCCTCAAGAAAAAGAGGCGGCTCTGCCCCTTTTTGTAGAGAGCGTCTGTGTTTAGGGACCAGTCCAACTTATTATCCAGGTGTACACCTAGATACTTATAGCTTGGCACCACCTCGATGTCCACCCCATAGGTATTCACTGGCTGAAGAGGAGGCTTGGACCTGCGGAAATCTATGATCATTTCCTTGGTCTTTGAGGTGTTCAGGAGGAGACAGTTCTTGTGACTCCAGTAACTGAAGGCTTTTATCAGGTCCCTATATTCAGACTCCTGCCCATTCCTGATACACGCCACAATAGCAGTGTCGTCCGAGTATTTCTGGATGTGGCAGGACTCAGAGTTGTATTTGAAGTCTGCCGTATACAGTATGGACAGGAATGGAGCCAGGACAGTCCCTTGTGGAGCCTCTGTGCTGCTCATTAATGTCCCAGAAACACAGTTCCCCAACCAGACATACTGTGGCCTTCCTGTCAGGTAATCTGTGATCCAGGAGATAAAGGAAGGATCCACTGCCATCTCTGTGAGCTTGTCTTTGAGCATGTTGGGTTGGATGGTGTTGAATGCGCTTGAAAAATCAAAGAACATGATTCTCACATAAGCGCCAGGTTCCTCCAGATGTGCTAGGACACGGTGAAGCATGTAGAGGACAGCATCGTTCACTCCAATGTGCTGTTTGTATGCAAACTGCAGGTGGTCAAGTTTGTTTTTGACCTCAAGTCTCAGTAGGCGTAGAATCAGAGATATTTATTAGTTACTTAAAGGAGACCTATTATAATATTTTCAGGGTCATATTGATATAAATATTTTATATTGGGGTCTAGTGAAATAGATTTATGTGCTCCAATGTTCAAAACACACATTATTTGTCTTGTACTGCTCATTGCTGCAGCACCTCTGTCTAAGGTGTCTGTTTGGGCTTATGTCCCGCCTCCCCAGCAGTCTGCTCTGATTGGTCATCTCGCTCAGTCTGTTGTGATTGGTGCAACGCTTAGAGCATGTATCGGAACATGCAACAGTAATGAGGAGGATCGAGTCACTCTCAGAGGACATGGACAGACAAGTGTTAAAGGACTTGACAAACTGTGAATATTTCTCGCTACAGTTCAATGAATCCCTGGATATAATGGACACAGCGCAGCTTGTTGTATTTGTCAAAATGGTTTTCCCGGATTCTACAACAAAGGAGGACTTTCTCACTCTTTTGCACTTAAAGGAGAAAACGAGAGGTGAGGATATCTACAATGAGTTCAAAAAATATGTCTGTGATAATGACATACCCATTCATAAACTGGTGGCGATTACTACTGATGGGGCCCAAGCAATGCGTGGTGTGCGCAATGGATTTATAGGACTGTGCCGTAATGACCCCGATTTTCCCTACTTCGTGAATTATCACTGTGTGATCCACCAGCAGGCCTTGGCTGGGAAGGTCTTGAACTTTTCTCATGTAATGACGCTGGTGGTGAAACTAGTCAACTCGATTTGAGCGAAAGCGCTTCAGCACCACTTATTCAAGGCGCTCCTGGATGAGCTTGATGCTGCTTATGGAGACCTACTTCTCCATGCTGATGTGCAGTGGTTGAGTCGCAGCAAAGTGCTGCAGCGATTTTGTCAACTTGCTGCCCGAGATCAAGACTTTCCTGTCGACAAGGAACGAGGAGTACAAGGAACTGTCAGAGGATGCATGGCTACTGGACCTGGGGTTTCTCACAGACGTAACCGCAAAACTGAACACACTCAACAACGAGCTGCAGGGAAGAGACCAAGTCCTGCCCCACATGATAAGCGCAGTGAATGCGTTCAAGGCCAAGCTCTGTGTTTGGACGACACATCTCAAGAACGTGAGGCTGACACACTTTCCCAACCTCAAGAAGATGGTACAGGCCTTGAAAAACAAGGATGCTTTTCACCCTGAGCAGTACTGCGCTCACCTGGACAAACTGACAATGGAGTTTAATCAGCGTTTTGGTGAGTTAAGGCCCCGACACACCAAGCCGACAGTCGGCCGTCGACCTAAGTCGGGCTGTCGGTGAGCGTCTGCCACCCCCCCCCCCCCCCAGGTTTATTCAGGTTAAAGTGGGAAGAAGCAGCGGGTTTATCAGGCAGCTGAGTGAAGCTGAGTGAAGTGGAGCCTGCGGAGGAAACACTGGGACTGTCTGGATGTAACAGTCCGTGGAGGTGCTGCGGTGCTCGGCTGCACAGATAGGAAACCCCTCGGCTAACAGGATGTACCACTCTCTCACTCTGCTCTCTCTCACGCAGGCGCAGAACGTACGTGCCACTTGGCCATCGGATGTAGTCTTTGTAGTGTGTTCAAATGCAACTGAAAGAGGGCGACGTGAGGCGATGTAGACGACACAACAGTTGGCTTTCGTCGCCGCTAGTTCTTTGATGTCAGTTTGGTGTGTCCGCACCTTTAGACAACATGGACATCACGTCTCAAACCCATTCGTGCCCATTGATATAGAGCAGGTAGCAGCCAAATTCCAGAAAGTATTTACTTTGCCAAGTGGAGTTGACATGGAGATGGTTGATTTACAAAATGACATCGAGCTGAAAGCCAGGTCCAGGAACAGTGAGTTTTGGGGACTTGTCAGCAGAGAGAAGTTTCCTCTCCTCATTACATGTGCACTAAGAGTGAGTGCCTACTTTGGATCCACGTACCTTTGTGAAATGGCATTTTCACAGATGAAAATAATCAAATCAAAGTACAGGAGCAGCCTTACTGACAGACACCTCACAGACTGTCTCAGACTGGCTGTCTGTAGCTATGAGCCAAACTACAAAGCACTCACAGACAGTATCCAGTCACAGCCATCATGTTGACTTGAGTGAGTAACATGACTGCCTTCTGATGTGAAAAGTGATGCTGCATAAGATGACTGCACGTAGCACTGAGAAAAAATAGCCTGCATTACAGATCTACTTTATAAAATGCTTATATTTGTAAATGACAATAAGTAAGAATAAGTCGGTCAAATGAAGGGTGATAGGCTATATATGAAACCTAAAAAAAAATCTGGTATTGTATTTAATCTAAGGTTTTTAATCCAATGAAAATTGTCAACAATTACCAGATAGATTGCTGCAAAATATGTACAGACATTCAAGTTCCTAGACAATTATTTTAGTTATCCTCTGACTCACTGAATACCTCTGTAGGTAAAAACTTCAGTCTTTTAATACTTCACTATTTGATCAAATGCATGCAAATTTATTTACACATGAAACTAAGAAGGAGAACATGGTAAACATTATACCTGTTTAATATCAGCGTGTTGTCATTGTGAACATGTTTCAGTGTTGCTGTTAGCATTGAGCTTAAAGCACCACCACGCCACAGTTCAACCTCAAAGAATATTGTTTTATTGTTTCAACCCTCGGGATAGTCCCCACAGACATACTATATGATGACACATTCGATTACTGGAACCATTGCAGAAGAATAAGGGCTTGACTCAATAATGACAAGGGCATAGGTTGTCTCTGTTCAAGAAAGAACTACAATTGTCAGGGGCCAAGATAGGACTTAGAAAGCAATTATTTACCAAGTCTTGTGAAATCACTCAATGATTTGTACCATCACAGAAGATAATTTGCTCTTCTTGAGTTGATGGCTTTTGAATTGGTTGATTCTACCTCCATATAGTCTTAGGATACTGCCTCGTATATAAATAAAAAATGTACTTTATCCTGTTTTAATGCGGTATGCATTTAAATGCAAATGTATTAAAGGAATAGTTCAGATTTGTTTGTTTTTTTAAGGGATTTTGTATGGAGTACTCAGGTTATCCATATTCAGAGTATTACACATGCCCCCAGTTTGGAGATGTGCCTACACAGAAGCTAAACAATGTATTGTTGTGGAGGAGAGCATCAACAAATCATATTTTAGTCTAAAAACAAAGTCAATATCAGTTTAAATTTATGCTTTATTGAGAGTATTTTTACCCCATTACTGTTCCTATCAGACAGCCCCTTCCTACAGCTGTTAACGGCTTCAGTGCCTCATCTATGCTCTCGTTAAAGCCACCAGACTCAGGGATTGAGGTAGCGGTAGACCAGCAGCTCCTGTGTTCAGTGATGGTAAATCACTGTTTTTTCTCAATGGAGTCTGGCTCTGAAGAGAGCAATATCACAGTCTCATTTCCCTGTCAAAAATTGTTGTCTGATGGCAAGGTAAAGCAAATAATATATTCTAAATTTGACGTACACTCAAACTGATACGGACTGTTTTGCTGCAGCCCCTGTCCACAGCAGTACATTGCTTGGCTTCTGTGGCTGTACTCCTGTGTGCTTCTCCAAACTGGAAGTGTGCTGACCACCGGTTACTTGAGGTAATACACTGACTATGAATAAATACTTCATACAACCCCACTTAAAATCCCGATTATCCCTTTTAAATCTGGTTTTAAGTTGTCATAGTGTTTTGCGTGAAGTGCTACGGTACATCGAGGCAAAAATGTGTCTCCACTTTTTTTGGTGTTGTATTTATCCAAATAAATTTGTGTGCCGCTGGACCGAGGGCTTAATGTAATTGCACAAGATTAAGATGATGACAACAATGACGCTGATGATTATATTTAAATTCAACAAAAATATTAAACATCTGAATTAATGACGGAAACATGAAACTTGGTACCATGTGATTGGGCATACTTTCCAAAATATCTTAATGCATCAATACTGAGATAATACTGTGAGATTTATATCAATAGTCATTGTGCCCTCCCTGACTTGCAATATAAAGTTAGCAGAATGGTACTGATATAAAATGCTTGGTGCATTCCCAGTCTCACAGTTAATCTGTGTTTAGTGTTTTGGATCTGCATCGGGAGCTGGTGGTTAGTCAGCTGTGGGTACACATTATTGCAAATGAAAGATCAGTACCTGCTGTTTCTGGAAGAATCTAGCTGTGCCTACATGTCCGTATGGGACTATGGGAGGGTCTCCTGTCTACACCGGAGCCCCAGTACAATGAAAGAAAGAAAGAAAACCCCAGTTTCCATGACAATTACACCAACACACTCCACCCTCCGCATTATCAAATAGACTTAAAACAACAAGCCCTCTCCTCCCCTCCCCCTGCCACACACACACATACACACACATACAGATAATATCCACACAGCTTCAATTAAGAAACGATCTGGTTTGGAACGTAGCATCTTACCTGATACTATGCTGGTCATTGTTGCTGACAGTGGAGGAAGAGGAGAGAGCTGGAGGATGCTGCTGGATGGAGGAGAGGAGAGAATGTGAAGCATTCAGAGAGGGACGATCAAGAAGGAGGAGGAGGAGGAGGATAGAGGGAGAGGGAGAGAGAGAGAGAGAACATGGGCTGGGCATGTGTCTGTGCCCTGCATGGTGCAGTGCACAAGTGTATGTGAACAATCAGCCCTTATTTTATTTCATACTGACCAAGATATAAAAGGAAAAGTGGATACAGTGCTACATACAGTACATTTGTGCACAGTAATGAGCAAGGGAATGTCTGTCTAACTTACGTATAAGGTGTCTATATCTATACTTTATACACCTAACAGCTGCTACACATTCATCTTCTATTTTTATCATTTATTTATAACAGGCAACAACAAAACAATGACACATTGTGCACAGTTTAGTGGTCTATAAAACAACCTTCACAATCTTTACACAAAATTGAAAAAATGGTGTTCTGTGAATAAATAAAATATATAATAGATAAATATATATAATGAAATGAACTAGCAGTCTACCTATGTTCAGTTGCAACAATCAGGCTAATTGCGTTCTCCTCTCTTTATGCTCCACTCCTTGTCTTTGCTCTGCTCTCAGCAGAGCAGTTTGTGAATCTGAATCTGCCAGAGAGTTGGAGGAAGACCATGTGATTTTACACCAGACTAGCTTACTTGTTGTTAATCTTAACGGTGGGTTACTGCCTATATTATACTGGCTGTATTAAGATGTTTTAATAGTCCTTTAATCTCACAACAGTGACGAACAATGCCAAAGTATAGGGCAAACACTATCGTTAGCTGGCTGTCCATGAAGGCAGGTCAGAGAGACATAATATTACTCTACAGCTCTGCAGAGCACACAGTTTGTGTGCAGCTGACACAAGGGGAGCTGAAGAGGGAGGGGCAGAACTCAAATGCAGTTGTTGGGCATACAACTCACTTTAAATTAGGAATTGATGCCGTAGGCAAAATTTAAAAACTTTAATATAAAATCATTAAAATAAATGAAAAAAAAAAAAAAAAAAAAGTCTTGCAAAAAGGGCACTTATCTAGTCAGAGGGCAAAAGCACAAGTGCTTGAGCACCCCCTGGGGTCTATCTGTGCATGTGCCTGTCCAGACATTTTTTTTTTTTTACAATGTAAATCCATGACAAAACGTAAATTGAGCTCCCTGGGATCACGTGACAGACCCGGAAGTTGTAGTTATAGGTATGGACTTTAGTCAAATGACTTGGACTTTATCACCAATGACCACTTGGACTTGAGCCTGTTGACTTAAAAATACTTGTTATAATACATAAAGCTTTTTATTCCCAGCAAGTCGACACTTAATTCCCCAGATTCACTTTGTTCTTGAACCAATCCAACAGCATCCAATCAAGTTGCAGGACAGAACCATAAAGGACTAATGTTATGCTACTGAGCACCATTTAGAAAAGATCATGCCAAATATAATTTTGTTTATGTACAAAAACTATGCAGTGATCAACAAATACCAAATTGCAGTGTGCAAAAATGTGGGACGAATATTACAGACGAAGACGCAACAACTCCCAACTTTGTTTCGACATTTGAAGTTTCATAAAGAATGGTAATGGTAGCCTCTGACCACCAGATTGTTTTTTTCTTGCTCACATACAGAATGATCAGTTAGCAGACTGTGAAGAGATATTTAAAAAAATGAATTAGATTAGAATCGCTAACTGCACCTTTAAGGTAGTGAACCTTTATTTTAAAGTTATACCATGCAGGAATGGTCAATTACTGTTTGTAAAGACAAGATTCAAACTTGGCCCCTCCTGCCTAAACTGCTTGTTACTATGCAGGAATTTTGTAGTGTTACAGCCTTCAAACCTTGGTCAGTAAAGGACATGGGTGACAGTTATGTCTAAGGTTACAATCAGGTCAGTGGAAGGCCTAAAAGATGCCTTGAGGTCAGGCTACTTGACCTTTGTAATGAACGCACTCCATCTTTGGTCTCCTTGTTGTGGAGGAGGTATCACAGCTTCCCAGATAAGGGTGCCTAGCTGGGTCCGTTGCCATAGCTCCCAAGGTTAAGAGGAGGGGAGATTGCCCTGTGCTCCAGGCTCAACGAACGCGAGTCTCATTTTAGATAGGTGCATTTTGTAAGAGACAGTCTAGGTGATTAAGAGCAAGCCAGGCGAGCATGATTGCTTTTTAAAGTCAGTAAGCAATAGAAACTTCACAAAACCATAGATGAATAACCTTATTGGGAGCGTGGAGTAACTCGTAAGAGAATACTGCTTGGGTTAAATGCAAGGACTGGACAGGGACACCCTCAGAATCTCTGGACGACATACACTGTGTCACACTCTGTTCAACTGTGATTCTCTTGGATCAAGCCTTCATTACATGCTGTGTGTAATCCACTGAAGTCTCTTGAGGTCTTCATCAGCTATTAAATCATCAGTTCTGACATTTTCATCAACAGTTACATGAATGATGGAAAAGCTGATACTTTAGTTAGCAACAGAGCCAACCATCAGCACCTACCTGTCCAGTAGAAAACAAGCCAGCTCTCTGTTACTCTTCATCCTCTCCTTTAGTATGGCAAAAGTAAGAGAAAGCCAGCACCACTCTCATTTTGGAACAAGCTATGTCTGCTTGGCGTCTCAGGGGTCAAAGGTCATAAGAGATATGACTCAAGAATAGGTCATTTCTTGTAAGTGAATCGATGTTATAGATTGGAATGATGCACAGTCATTCTGAAGACAAGCTGAGATTACATTTTGTGGTTTAGTGTGTTTCAATGACACTGTCCACTCCCACAGTATGAGTGGACATTTTAAAACACCCTTTAAATATTCTTATGACTCCATCCAGTGTAAGAGCTGTTTTCTCTCTTGTTGATCCATTCGTACTGGATGAATTAGGGAAGTTATGATGTTGATTAATCATTTATTACAGCACCAGACACTGTATTGATTTAACACCACTCTGGGACAGGTGCATGTGTGTGTGACTGAAAAACATGAGCAATTCAAATGGACCATTGATTACTGCTGGCTGGAATAGTACAGGGTGGGTTGCAAAGCAAACCACAGAGGAAGAGTATGATAGGTCAGATCTGTAGCTATACCTCTGTGCAATATTTTGGGGTTTATTACAGCATGTGATGGTGAACTGCTGATGGAAAATGATGTAAGATATGCAGAGAAAACACTGAAAACCTGCAGTCTGAAAGTAGTAAACATATTTTTGTGTTTCTTTTAGTAAAATGCTGTTTTGTAACCAACACAAAAAATAATATCTGTTGTTAAAATATGAGAGGTGGTTATATTATTTGTTATGTCTTAAAGCGACACTTCCCTTTCTGGAAATTTTACGATTTTCTTTGTTTAGGTTAAAATGCTATTAATAAGCTGATGGCACACTAAAATTTAAGTGAATCCCACCAGAGATAAAAACTCCTAATTATAGGCTACCATTCTCATATGGTTCTAAGAAAATTCTAACCAATCACTGCATTTGGACCGAATGCAATGATTGTCTTCCCCACTTGGAGGCCTCCGACTGACGTAACCGCTCGTGTAAATCCCCCCCCAACCAGGAAGAGTGAGTCTGTGAGACAACAAATAGCCTAGTAACAGGGACGCTCGTGGATATAAACTTTTCTCCGTAACAATGGCAGACAAATGCGGACCACCGCTTCCACCTCCAGCCGCTCCAACAAGGAAATCAGTTGGCAAAAGAAAGAATATTGCAGAAAAAACTAACACTAAGAGAGAACTCGATGCTGCAAGAGCCAAAACTAAAAACGATGGCCAAGACTGATGCAGCTTCATCCTGAGCTAAAAAGGACGAGATGGTTGCAGAGTTTCTGCTGGACAGGTATTTTTAGTTTGCCACTAATGTAACATAGGCTATAATGTTATATATGACAACACAGCATCCAGTTGCTATCGGTTAGCCTACTGTAGCCTAAGCCTCTGTATTATCTTGCTTGTTTGTTGCCAGTCACCATGCTAACATTAGATAGTTATCTAATGTTAGCGTTTACATTATAAACTCATCAGTCATCACTGGCTACGGTTACATGATGGCTTCTCATTCGGAATGAAATAAATCTGAATGAAATCATTCGGAATTAAAGTTTTTCCAGGTAGTTTACATGAGAAATATTCATTCCGAATGAGGGTTTACACGGGAGATCAGTTCAATCGCCTTTATTCGGGTCTGCGCAAGGTTTGGGGCAGGGAAGGTTTCTGATTGGACAGGGGGCGGGGCAGATGTTATGTGTTTACGTGTACCGGAAGAAAACACTGTAATCCTCGCTCCAGATAACAAGATGCTTGATGACGCCGTTCTTAGTGCCTTTTTCGGGCGTGTTTTGCTTATATTCTTGAAGCAGCAGTACGACAACAACCTTGTTCTGCTAATGCTTCGTCTGTTGAGGAGGAGAAGAGAGGTAGAAGGTCGAAGAAGGGAGGTAGAAGACCGTGCTGTGGCGAATGGAAACCGGGGAGTGCAACGAGTCCGACTGCTCTATCTCAGCCCGTTGCTATGCAGCCTGTTGCTATGTGCGCTATATACGTCATCGCGCCAGAAGGGCAAGGAAACGAGCATGCGCAGAAAGGCCGGAATGAACATAAAGAGGAATGAGTGTATACATGCACACAAAATTCTTTCATTCAGAATGACAAACGGAATAAACCACCCCCTTTAATCGGATTTAATTTTCAATCGGAATGACCGTTTACATGACAACTTTTAATCGGAATGGCCTTTCATTCCGATTAAAAGTGGAATTAAACTATGCATGTAAACGTACTGAGTGACCCCGGGAAAGTTTTAAAACTCCGGGGATGCGTTTGGCATGTTACACTCGCTCTCCTCTTCCGTGTATCTAACGTTACCTTGCCAATGCCTACGTCTATCATAGTGGTAATGAACACGTGTTTCCATTACGGCACTGTAGAGCACTGTAAAACTTCAATTAAACGTCCAGTCCCTTTTACTAGCCCAAAATATTATCCCTGCACAATCTTATCTGTGGCATTTCATTTACTCACTGTCACTCAGTGTTGGGGGAGTATTTTTCCGACCTCTTTGTGCTTCCACCATTTTCTCCTCTGATTAAGAAACTCTTAAGCCTCTTAAAAGTCCTCCTCCCTGCTCCTAACAGTTTTAGATCAGTCTGATCAGCTGCAGCACTGTACTGTCAAATCAATAAACGATATCTAATAACTGATATGGTGTGTCTGTCGGTAAAAGACTTCCATGAAGCCTGCACTTGTGTATCTTTGCTTCCCTCTCCACTGAGAGCCTCCTCTCTCCTCGACTCCTCCGTGCGCATTTAATGAATTAGGACGTCCTATAAGATGGCCAATCTTGATCAGTTTCAGTGTCAAGTGATCAAGGATAGAGGAGTTGAGGAGGGATAATGGGATGAACCCCAGAAATGATCAGACCCCAGTATTGGATCAGAGCAGACTGGGCTTCTTTGGGAGGGGGCTTAAAGAGACAGGCACTTCACAGAGCATTTCACAGAGAATGTGAATACAGGTGTTCCAGCACAGAAAGTATGAGAAAAATAGTGTTTTTCTGACCATCACAGCATGTAAACATGTTCTAGTAGGAATCCAAAATACAAGTATGAACCTGAAAATAAGCAGAACAGATCCCCTTTAAATTAGATTACAAAATGTCAAAGACTGAATTGTTGTGCATGATGACACAAGATTATATTTGTGTCTAATATAATGACATTTTACATTCAAACTCAACAGGCTGCAGGTAAATTCATGTACTAGTGTAAAAGGAAAGACTGCTAATCAATAATAACATAATTAGCTGTTACAGCCTGACAGATGCAGTTCTAGATCAAGTTGTGAGGCCCAGTGTGAGAACAGTGGGATATTTTTTACATGTTAAATTGAAACATGACACATTTTGTTTCTTTGATATCAGAAATTTATTATCATCATCTACAATTAATGTGACCGATTATTTTACCACTTCATATATCCCAAGTGAAACTGCTGGTATAAAGTGACTCAGCAGAGGTCAGAAAGATTTCTCAGTGTGTTCAGTAAACTTTGTGCATTTTGTTTTTACAGATATTGTGTCCAGTTACCCAGCTGTAGTGTCTCTGCCAGTTATGAACATCAACATTTCCAAAGTCAATCCAAACAAATGTCTGTGTGTTGATCAAACTATGAATGCTTTACAGGAGTCAATGGTATATGGAGAACATGAAGAAACCTCACAAACAACAGTTGGGTTGCCAGTGACTCTTCATGTACCATTCACACACGTGTACAGACTGGTGCTGTTTGGGCTGCGGCATCACTCTGTATGGAGCTCCAATGAGTTGCCCTGTGCCATGACCAAATTAATGCAAGAAAATCCACCTATAACTATACAATACCGTTAACAGACAAGTTATTCTTCCAGTAAGAGTTGGGAGTCACCAAATGGGTTTAGCTGACATTATTTGGATCTGAACTCTCCACACAGCTGCTGCAGGAAAACTTGTTAAAGCAAAAGCTGTGAGAAGTGTCAATAACTCTTTAAAATAGGAAGGAATTTGTTCTCATGTGTTTATCATGAATTTATAGTTATGTTTTACGAAAAAGTTACTAAAATATCAAAGTTTCTGTCATTTTAGGTTGTTCTTATCAGATGTATGTTTAAGTGTTGGATTTCTGATAAGTTTGGTTTCAATGGGTTATATGTGACATCATGAGTGACAGCTGTGATTGACTTGTGATCTGGTAGGGCAGGTGTGTGGGCGGGACATCTATACGGCAGCCCCAACCCCAATCATTGAGGCCAACACTCCAGCCTAAAACAGCATCACCAGTGCAAGATGGCAGCACTTGTATCCAAGATATTTTGGCTTCAGCGGGAGAAAGTGGTGACATACTTTCCATACGGTCTGTGATTTTGAAAGTCTGGCCATTTGCCATGACCACATGAGGAAGAGAAACAGCTAATGATAGCTAATCCCCCTTCTTTGTCGAATGAGGAAGAAACACAGCACTGAAGGTGCAGAAGTTTGACAATGACTCAGCAAGCGATGAAATAACATGAACTACAGTAAGTTCTAGAGTAAATCAGTGCTAATGCCAGCAAGCGAAGCTAAGTAGCCTCCATTTACCACGTAAAATATAAGCTTAAAAGTAACATGGGTCCTCCTCATAGACTGTATAAAATTATGGACATCAGCAACATGACGTCAGCCATTGTGTGGTTGACTGCCGTTTTAAAGCCTCTAGTTCGACATTTCAGCCATCGCCATCTTGGTTTTTTTGGAGTCAGAAGTGACCATATTTGGAGGAGAGGCTGGAGCTGTGGAGGAGCGAGGGGTGGATCGGACTGAGAACCCAAGGACACTATCTGCAGACAGCCTATCACTCAACATGATCATGCCATTAATTATGGACACCATTCAAACATTTTGTAACATTGGGGTTCAGACAACACAATATATAGCCATTTCTAGCCCAACGTGGCCGGTGTACAGCGTCGGTTCGGTTTGTGAACGACAATGAGTGTTGTGCGCAATAATCCATCGTTTTATCTCGTGTAGTGTGTCATAAAAGACGGCAACTGGTGTCACTCACACACACCTCACGATGTCCTGACAGAAAGTCTAGCATGTTTGATTTTCTTTTTGTCTTCCACAACTTTTCTTGTCACAGCCGTCACTTTAACCAATAGGAACACAGAGCAGTCTGCTGCCGGGGCGAAATGTGTGGCAACAACTACACCCCAGACGTTTTAATATTTCCTCTTGGTTGTTATCATGACAGAGTAAAAAGGGACAAATAATGGCATGAAACAGCGGCACTTTAGCAACTTGTTGAGAACTCCCATTTGGATCAGGCTAGCAAAGAATGTTACTTTTTCATAATGGAGAAGGATATCAAGGAATAAAATTCACAAATAGTGGCGGGGATTTTACTTACCCCAACTGCAGAGGGTACCAGCTTCATTTGAACCAGACTACATTACACACAGGCCTTTATTTCTCCCTCTGTATTTTTCTATTTTTATCATTTTTAATCCGTTCCCATTTGTCCTGTTAATTTGATGCATCACACAGTCATTTCAAACTCAACATTTTGTGTATCCTTTTAAAATTTTAACTACGGAGACTAAAACAATTTTTTGTACCAGACTGTAAACATGTTTATGTCTGCTATAATGTTGGGCTTTTTAATAACATGGGGGTCTATGGGGATTAACTTTGTTTTGGAGCCAGCCTCAAGTGGCCACTAGAGGAACTGCAGTTTTTGGCACTTCCGCATTTGGCTTCATTTATCGCCCCTGAGGCTGCTGCTTGGTCCTCCCAAACGTTGCATGATGTAAAGGGACAGACAAACGAGCTATCACTATTTGGACTTGTTGAAAAAGGGGAAAAAATGCATTGTATTAAAGGTGGAGTCTGTGCTTCTGGAAGAAGATCACAGATATTTAAACTCAACAGCAGAACAAACCCCTCCTGTCAGTGCTCCAGTGATATGTCTTTTGTTATTTATGTTACTTGAAAAAGGGATAATAGCTGGCATAGTGTTGTGTAGCTTAGTCCAAGCCACTTTGTTTGTTTCCCATTTACAGAGCCAGGGCCGTGTATGAACACTGGATTTTTTTCAGCGCACACAAAGAGCAGACAGCTAATCGACTGTGAGGAGATATTCACTAAATTTGATAAAAAACTGTATTGGATTAGAATGACTGACTCTACCTTTAATTCTTGTAGAAAGTATGAAGTGGAGCACCATGGAAGCTGTCTCCTAGCAACACCCGCTCTCTGCTGTCATTCAACCACTGTCAAGGAATCCGCCCCCCCATCGGCGTGAAGTGTAGATGCTGTTTCCACAAATACTTTTTAAATAGGTTCTGTCCTCTTGAAAAGATGTACACTGCACCATAGTTGTAGTATTACTGTTGACTGATATTTCAATACACAAAAAGAAAGAATTCACATTTCAGGAGGACTTTAAAAATGTGAGCTAAACATTGTTTTGTTTCCTTTCTCTGATACTGTGAACAAACAGAGAACCACCCTGTTAGAGTTTAGTACATTCCCTGTGAGAACTGCTGTATCAAAGTGATGCCTCTATGCCCCTGTGATCACAGTGCAGGGTGGCAGTCAGTGAAGCTCCATGCAGACACAGTCACAGCAATGCCAGCCAGCACCACACACCAGGACTGCTCCACACACATGAAGGAGAAGAAATCGTAACATCGCTTCCAAAAGTCTAATAAGTGAAACAGACATGCTGTCCATTCAAAGCATATCTGAAATTATGCTTGGTGATAAAAATAGTGTCACACTCTGTCTGAAATGAACTCCTAAAAGCAGAAATCCAAACCGTTGAAAGTGACAGCAAACACGAGGAGAGAGGAGAGTTACCAACTCCAGGGTTTACATGGAATGTCCTCAAGGAGAAACTCACAGTCCAAAATCAGTGTAGGGAGTTCTGGTGACTTCTTACGTGATGTCCTTCTGTCTGGGTGGCCGGTGAATGTTTCTGACCACACACTTTACCATCCACTCAATGCCTTCGTTCACTCCATCCCTGTATCAAAACAACAAAGTCATTTAGTAGCATTCTTACTTTCCTCTGACTAAGTAGATAAATAGGTAACACCGCTTAGATTAAGCAGGCAGAGCAGGTTTAACAGTAAGGCCTCAGTGGTATGTGCAGGTGAAAGAAAAAAAAGCTGTGGTGGTGTGTGTGACGCTGGCGGTGACAAAACTGAAAAGGTGCAGCTGATAAAGAACAATGAGCTGTGAGGACTGTTCGTAAATCAGTCATCTCAGCTACTGATATGAAGAAAGACAAATATCTGTCAAATTCTGAGACACATAAGCCTCCAAACAAGCTCATATTTAGCTCTAGCTGCTGAAAGAAGTCTGAGGAGAAACACTCTCCATCAGCTTCAAGTAAGGAAATGTGTCCATTACACTGTCTTAAGGTGTGTTCAGACCAAATACAAGCAGAATCTTTGGCATGGCCTTTCACTTTGAACAAGAAAGTAGCCTAACGCTTTGCTGCAAAAGCCTATCAGCGCCAAGATTCTCCTGATGTCTCTGAGAATCAGAAATGGAGGACAAACTTATTGTCACCATCTGTAGGCACCTGGAGCTCTACAACTCAACATCAGTGCTGTACAGAGACAGAACAAACTAAAATTACCACCAAATGTCTCCTCTTCTGTTTTTGAGTTGTGGTGTTGAATAACAGCCAGAAAAGTGTTTGTGCAAAACATCATGATGCAACAGTGAAGCTGACCTATAACCTTTAGGGTATAAAATGTCATCACTTCATCATTTTATCCTATTAGACATCCAAGTGAAATTTTGCAATAATTAACATATGAATTATTAAGTTATGTCCAAAATCATATTTTGTGAGGTCACAGTGACATTGACCTTTGACTTTTGATCACAAAATTCGAATCAGTTTATTCTTCAGTTCAAGTGGACATTAGTGCCAAATTAGAAAAAAGCCCTCAAGGCGTTCTTGAGATATCACATTCACGAGAATGAGACAGACAAGGTCACGGTGGCTTTGACCTTTGACCATCAAAAACGAATCAGTTCATCGTTGAGTCCAAATGGATATTTGTGCCAAATTTAAGGAAATTCCCTTGAGGCGTTCCTGAGATACAAAACCCAAAACCAGTGAAGTTGGCACGTTGTGTAAACCGTAAATAAAAACAGAATACAATGATTTGCAAATCCTTTTCAACCTATATTCAATTGAATACACTGCAAAGACAAGTTACTTAATGTTCGAAAAGGTAAACTTTGTAATTTTTTGCAAATATTAGCTCATTTGGAATTTGATGCCTGCAACATGTTTCAA
>NC_065529.1:10820412-10827190 GCF_006386435.1 Epinephelus moara
TTAAATTCTAAGTTAATGATTATTTGCAAAAAAAAAATAAAGTTTCTCAGTTTGAACATTAAACATCTTGTCTTTGCAGTGTATTCAATTGAATATAAGTTGAAAAGGATTTGCAAATCATTGTATTCTGTTTTTATCTACGATTTACATAACGTGCCAACTTCACTGGTTTTGGTTTTGTATATAGACCAATGCCGCAAAGGCCGCTAATGCTGCTAACGCTGGTGTGGGTGCATAAAAGGTTACCCCCCGGGGTCTGTTTAATACTATTTTTTGGGTACCAATCCATACAAAGTGCACATTAAATAATACTGCCATACCTTTGAGCCTTTGTTCATTGTCAAAATACACAGACTATGACGAAACAAATACTTTTTGACAAAAATCCGTCTGTAAACAGAGCTCTTGCTTACAGGGCTACTTTGCTGGACAAATTCACAAACAGGGTACCCCCAGGGTCGTGGAGGAAGTATTTAGATATTTTATTTAACTAAAAGTGGCAATACTAAATTGAATAAAAATACAGGAGCAGGTGTATGCTGTTGCATGTGGCCACCTGGAGAAAAAGCACCATGCCCAGTGTTTTTTTTTTTCAGAGCGCTCCATCGTCTTTGTGCAGCAACTTTGAGTGCCCTAAGCTGATAATGTCTGGACGTTTCAGAAAGGTGCCGGTGACGTCACTGCCACTTCTTTAGTTTGGCTACTGTCTACTGTCACAACAAAGATAGAAAAGCTCATTTTTTGGGAGCAGGCCAGCCAGTTGAATGTTGCTGGTGAGTGTTTTTATCACTGTTAGCTTCGAAGCTTGATGTTGACTGTGTCAACCCTTAATTAATGTTGGCGTTATGTCAGGTATTTGGCTAATGTTAGTGTCAAGATATTGTTGTAATAGAAACAAAACATGCAGCACAGCGATTTTTTTTATGAGCTACTGTCTTATTTGTGCAGGTTTAGGGGGTGCAAAAGCCCTAGAATTCTTTTGTGAATTTCCCCCTCAGTGAACCATTTAACACAGTGGCAGTCTTACCCTGTTAGAGCAGTACAAGGCTGGACTAAACAATCTCTCTTGCCGATCTTTGGGGCAGAGTCACTGAAGGCTGTTTTAATGTCCGGCACTGTCAAACAATCCTGAGAACAAAGTAAGAACAAATCATGACATGACTGAGTGCTGCAACAGTTAAGACAAAACTCTCAAAACCAAAAGACCAAGCCCGTCATTATCTATTGTTATTATCTTTATATATTTGAATCTCTTTATGGGTGACTCAGGCCGAGCCCTGAGGTGAGACCTTGTAGTTGCTTGTACAGTCCAGCCAACTATTTAAAGATTGTAAATTTACAATTAAATGGCACAGCAAAAAGCAGCAAATGTGGAGTCATGTGAGAAGCTAGAGTCAGAAAATGATTGGCAAGTTAACCATATAATGCTGGCTCACACATAATAGAATAATCTGTGTCTTAAAGTACATATGCATTCACCTGGACATGGTCACAGTAAGTTAAAAAAATCCTACAGTACCGGTACATCCTGCTTGTTGGCCAGCACAAGGAGTGGGACACCTTCTAACACCTCACTGCTGATCATTTTCTCTGGAGACAACAGTTACAATATTGATTCTACAGTTAGCAAGTATAATACACAATAAAACATTTTTATGTTATGACATGTTGATTTCATATGCTTCACAAGTAATCTGCACTAAAACACTGTTTTCTTGCTTATCAACTACAGTGCTAATACTCTGGAATAAAGTCACAGCATTTTATTTAAAAAACAACAGTCAAGCATTACTCACCAAAGGCCTCCTTTGATTCTGACAGGCGCTCTTCATCAGTTGAGTCTATCACATAGATGACTCCATGGGACTCAGCATAGTACTAAATATAAACATGAAGAAAACAGACAGGATATCAGAGCAGGCTTCTGGGCTGAAAAAAACAAACACATCATCAAAACAACAATGATAACCTCAAAATACCTTTTGGTACGCCTACTGAAAAATACAACCTAGTAGGGCCACAGTCAGGGAAAAAAAGAGTCTGAGATTTCAAGATTTAATTCATTGTGTTACGAGAAAAAGTTGTAATATTTTGATGAAAAAGTCAATTTTTCAACTCAGTTCAGAATATTCAACATTAAATATGTAATATATGAAAATGAAGTCAGTGCTGCAAGAAAAATGTTGTACTGAAAACTAAATGACACATTGGATGGGTTACAGGATAAGGTTTGTGTCTTCTTGATAATCCATATATACTCCAGTTAGTAAGATGTTTCTGGACCCCACAGTTCTGGGGACTCCCTGAGAGGAACTACCCTTGCAGGCGCTGTTTTTCACTTCACACTGCCAATAGACTGAAGTTACGTAAGCCAGCTATTGAAAATTGTTATATTTCACGTTGATGAGTCAAAATCATGTTGTATTTACACCATCACATGTATGCTCAGTAAAGCCCAGACTTAATATCGGCCCATTTGTCCTTGTTTTTGTTATGAGCTGTTGTTTACATTTATTATCATCTATTATTCACACGGCTAACTTTTTTTTAAAATGCTGCCACTGCTGTTTTCTCTTGTGCTGGGAGGGGTACCTGCTCTGAAAAAGTTCCTCAAAATGGCGTCCCAAGAACTACGATTGTTCTTAGTTTTTGAGATGCGGACACAATAAAAAGGGGGGTTCTTTGAACTATGAAAAAGTTCCTACGGTCTGAAATAAGGCGGGATGATATGGAAAACAATTCCTGTCCCGGCCATTTTCAGACTGTATGGTGATACATGAGATATATCTCGGTACATGCTCAGTTGCAAGTCAAAGCCACATTTGAGATGTCACATGCACTAATATAAAAACAGACTGTGATCAAAATAAAATGCAAAGACAATTTTTTCCCCATTTGAAAAAATACAGCTGCACAACCTCTAAATGAAAAATTATATCAAATGAATAGCACAGCTGTACATTAACTTTTTGCACATAGCACTGGAGCTACATAGGTTTAAAGGTCTGCACAGGCTGCAAAACTATAACATGAGTATAAAAGTAAATCCATGTTGTCTGAAACAATTAAAAATCTTTGTTGGGGGAGTAAAAGAGTAATTTTCCATGGCCTTTCAAATTAATCTATTGCTGGAAAATGATTTGAATATTTTTATGTATTTAGACTATTAATCTTATTTACACAGCATCAACAGAGAGGGAGGGAAGGAGCGAGACACTTTTTCTGCATTATGTCTTGTATATCAAATGTCTGTGTTGTAGCTGCATTCCTTTTTAACACATCTGTCGCCTGCATCCAGGCACTGTCTTAATGTCACACAATAGACTATAGCTACCAAGAAGAACGGCGACATTCTGTGATCCACCTCACACACAAACTAGCGAACAAACGCTCACCTGGCACAATCAGGCGGTTTTGTCCTCCACACATGACTGACTGATTAAGTGTTGCACGTGCAACATACAGACAGTGGGGCCGAGCTTTGCAGAGAGTGTCAGAGAGGAGCGATACGCACTGATATGCATTATGTAACGCAACTTGACCCTTTATCTATATACACAGTATTGTCTTAATCTATATCTTGCTTGAAAATATATTGATGTATCAGACATAATCGTTAAATCGCCCTGCCCTAGTCTGAAAACGCCTTATTTTTACTTGCAAAAGACTGGACTGCAGTGTCACTTTATGTACAGAGGTCGGAGTCTGAGTGGATTGAACGGACAGAAGTACTTAACGCCTCAATTTTCAAGCCCACTGAACTTTATTCTGATGCCATAAACGTATGCTCTTTGGCTCAGGAAACCAAGTTCCCACTATGCTCCAGTCACTGCCTCTAAACATGCCGGGTAATGTCATTCACATCTTGTGGCTGCCTTCATTGCATTTCAATATCCTCAAGTCTACAATGATGAGGTGCTTATTGGTGAGACTTCAGGTCATCCCCATCCCTCATTTGTCATATTGAAGCTGAAAGTCACCTGTCACCTGGTTTGATCTTGTAGTATTAGGGCTTAATTCTTAAAATGCTACGACTTTTTCCTTGTATTACTTCTGCTATATTGTTGATATCTCTGACTCTTTTTTTCCCTTACTGTGGCCTTAATACTCCATCGTAGTAAAGTATTTCAAAATATTTAAAGTTTTCTTTAAAACTGTGACTTCACTTTAATCTGGGTTTGGGAAGTTCTATGGTAAAACGGTAGAACAGATTATATAAGAATTCATACACCTGTTTACATGTAAAGAAATTCTTCCACCCTGCTGAAGACACAAAGAGCCTTTAGCCCAGACACAAGTGTGTCAGTGTGAGGCTGCTGAAGAGCTCCCCTCAGGACACTGTTGATGTTTAAATTCAAACTTACTTTGTCCCACAGAGACTGGAGCTCCTCCTGACCTCCAAGATCCCAGAACATTAGACGAGCCTTGCCTACATCGATTGTGCCAACTGTGAACGAAAAAGAGACATTAAGAAGAAATGTTAAACTGCAGAGCAGTGCGAGGAATCAAGTTACTGCTGTAAATTATAAGTCAAGTAGTATCAGGTGATCACAGAATGAAGAAATTAGTTGGAAAGAAAAAGAGCTGGCTTGAGTTTGTCTTTTAGAAAGCAGCTATGCAGTAATATGAAGTTTCCTGGTTATGATTACTGTTGCGAAATACAATTAATAATTGCAGGTAGTCATCAAGGACCACTACTTTAGGTATTACAGTTTGACTGACTTTGGCCACAAGTAGTCACTGTGCACTCAGCTGCCAAGGTGCTTAAATGGAACCCTGCTACTTTGGCTGTGTTCAGACCTCAAACTGCAGGCAAATCAGATTTGTTCCTCAAATCAGCTCTTTAAGATTGACTAACTGTACTATAATTTTGGATTTGTAAGATTGGATTTGTGGGTCCAGACATCGCCAACCATCTGCCTGGGTTGCTGTGGTATGACAGGTGTCACTGGGTGTTGTGATGGAAAATTCTGGTATTTGACCCTTTTTTAACCTATAGCATGTTCTGTGTGTTTTTGTATACGGTTACTTGCTATGATGTGTGATGTGTATTGCTCAGTTAACTCCTACTGGCTACGGTTACATGATGGCTTCTCATTCAGAATGAAATAAATCTGAATGAAATAGTTTACATGGGAAATATTCATTCCGAATGAGGGTTTACACGGGAGATCAGTTTAATCGCCTTTATTCAGGTCTGCGCAAGGTTTGGGGCAGGGAAGGTCTCTGATTGGATAGGGGGCGGGGCGGATGTTACGTGTTTACATTTACCGGAAGAAAACACTGTAGTCCTCGCTCTGGATAACAAGATGCTTGATGACACCGTTCTTAGTGCCTTTTCGGGCTTGTTTTGCTTATATTCTTGAAGCAGCAGTACGACAACAACCTTGTTCTGCTAATGCTTCATCTGTTGAGAAGGAGAAGGGAGGTAGAAGGTCGAAGAAGGGAGGTGCTGTAGCGAATGGAAACCGGTGAGTGCAACGAGTCCGACTGCTCTATCTCAGCCCGTTGCTATACGCACTATATACGTCATCGTGCCAGAAGGGCAAGGAAACGAGCATGCGCAGAAAGACCGGAATGAACTTAAAGAGGAATGAGTGTATACATGCACACAAAATTCTTTCATTCGGAATGACAAACGGAATAAACCACCCCCACTTTACATGACCACTTTTAATCGGAATGGCCTTTCATTCCGATTAAAAGTGGAATTAAACTGTCCATGTAAACGTACTGACTGTGACAGCAGTGAGAGATACAGCAGAGGCCTAATGGAAGTAGGTTACAGGTTACGAGCCAGGGAGGCTCCCACACCAAGTGTCCTTGTTAGTCTCAAGAGATGTTGTGTCTTAGGGATGTCAAACCACCTGTGCGTCATATATTTTGACTATCGATGTGCATGTGTTATGGGAACTATAAAGATAGCAGGGCTAGAGGACATCTAGCCACTCACTGACTGACTGACTGTTCATGCGGTTGCATGTGTGTGACTCCATTCATGAATGCTTATAAAAACTCAAGAAAGACAGCCGACGTGTGAAGACTTTTTGTTTAAACTGTTTATTAAATAATTGTTTTGCCACCACAGTGTGTTTCCATCCACCTGTTTTATGCACATTTTCACATGGTGCATAACAAAACCTATGTAGAAAGGCCAAAAAAATTGAAAAACACTCAAAGTATCGCTAAAAGGTTTTTATATTTGGGGGAGGTGTGTCAATCAAAGGCAAATGCGACTAAGTGCAATGTAAATAGATTCAGGGAATAAATAATGACAGGCCACTGCACTGTTGTCCTCCATCTCACTCTGCTTGTAGCAACATGGACTCTGCTCAGCAGAGGCACAACAGAAGACAAGACATACTTAAACATCCACTTACTGTTCAAGCCCACTGTGGTTGTGATCTTCGATAAATTCATTCCCTTATAGTTCTTACTGAACTTTGTTTTGGTTTGTTCAAGAAAGGTCTGTAAAGAGGGACAACAGTGAAATTAACAGACAACTTAACACACTGATGTTTAATGATTCACATGACACGGTAAAGGCTAACAGGCATTTATACACATACTCCCAAACTCTGTCAGTTTGTATTGCATTGATTGTTAGAAAATCTGTGGCAACTCTTTCCTCTATACATGTATGTATACACACACACACACACACACACACACACGCACACACACACACACACACACATATATATGTGTGTGTGTGTGTGTATATATATATATATATATGTATATGTATACACACACACACACACACACACACACACAC
>NC_065529.1:10827582-10868814 GCF_006386435.1 Epinephelus moara
CATCTGAACCAATCAGCTGTTAGATCAGGTGAGAGCCAGGCGGTGCAGTCGGTGGAGAGCAACTGCAGCGCCTGGCTCTAAAAACTGCGGCCGCCTCGCTCTCGCGGCTTTATCACCGTCCACTTTTGTAATACGTCAGAGCAAGTTGGGATGAAGTCGGACACAAAACTAACCGGCATGCATTGTGCGCCAATCGCCAGTGATCGAATCTGCGCAGAACTGGCTCATCTCGAACGAACCTAATGCAGCATCCCACACTGCAGAAACTGCTCAGGAATGACCCAAGGAGCGTGATAAAGCCCTCAAGGTGTCTACCTGGCCTCCAAATTCCCTGGATCCCAATCTGATCCAGAATCCATGGGACACGCCAGTACCTGGGTAACAGACACCTCAGGACATCCCCCAGAGGTTCTGAGTCCATACCTCAAGAGATTAGAGCCATGTCTGATCCTAGTAAGCCCCAACATGAATCAGGGGTACCTCTGGGGTACCGGCCGAAGGTTTCCCAACAGAGCCATTGTAACAAGATGATCAGTGTCGTGCACCTCATCTTTCACTGGTTTTAATGTTTTGGCTTGCCTGTCTATCTATCAATCTGTCTGTCTGTCTGTCGTGCAGCCCTACATTCCACTGTAAAGTTTAGGAGAGCATTGACGGTAAAGTAACCAAAGTCGTCAAAACACAGCACATCCCTTTATATTTTAATTCTATAAGAATCAGCACAACATAAAATAACACAGTGGACATACTCTGTGTGGACGAGACGAGTTAGCGACAACCCAGCTGTGATAAATTTATATTATAACTTTACTCACCGTTTTTCCAGCGTTGTCCAGACCCAGGATCAAAATACAGTATTCGTCCTTTTGGAACATGTACTTATATAATCCAGATAATAAAGTATACATCTTGAAAAAACATGTAAACAACACAAGTACTTGCTAACTAGTCTTGACAATATTAGCTTGATATCTTAGCTTAGCCTACATATGAGGCCAAACACAGCGATACGTGCCTCTGTGGCTTCATTATGATCAAAGTTAATGAACAAGTCTATAAACACGAGTGACAAACAACCGTAGACACAAACAATAAGTCAGTAAAAGTCGTCGTTTGTAGCTATTTTCCTACTCTGGAGTTCTATAACACAGCGATGACGCTACGTGTAATCTAACCAGGAAGTACGACTGTAGGAATTGTGGGTAATGGAGTAGACTGTGTTTCGTTAGACCCTTTTGTTAACATGCTGTACGTTCAAATATAACGCCATTTCCCAGAAAGCATTTTGCGTTTTCTGTGCGCTTCATGTGGCGTAATGACGTTAAAGGAAAATACACCCTAAAATAGAAATTATTTTATTTTTTTCTCGTCGTCGTTAATATCAGCTAGAGGCTTCGATTGCTTTCCTTACAAGCTGGCAAAGATGGAAATGGAAAAAGAATATGAGTCAGCCAACTGGATACCATTACCAGCAAAACCCACCAAAAATAACTGAAACCAACCTGAATGGCACTTGTCAGTACATAAACCCTCCACAGGTCAAATGTCACCAAATGTATTTTCATATCATGACTATAGGATGAATCTTTTATCTCCTCAGGGTCAGACTCCTGGTTGCAGTTCCACATCATCATCACAGTTCAAGAGGTCAAACTTTGAGGCAGTCGTTGGAGTACACGAGTGAAATTATTAAACAGACTCTTTGGGCTCCCAACATTAAAAGTTAAAGAAGGTAAGATAAATCTTTATTGTCATTGTACAGTCATACTTGTGTACCACAGCACAACGAAATTGGGATACTGTCCACTTTGGTGCAAAAGAAGGCATATAAAAAACAAGATGAAATAAAATATATTAAGAGTAGCAATATATACAATACAATATATACAAAATATACAGAATATACACTTAAGTGTGATCTAAAGTGCAAGGGATAAATGGATTATTGTTGGTGATAAATATATTGTTCATTGCACATGACCCATTTTTGAAGAAAAAAAGGCAGCTAATCAGATGAGGTTTGTATTGATTAGTGCCATTGCCCTGTTATAAAAGCTATCCCTGAATCTATTTGTCTGTGACTTCAGCGCCCTGAATCTCCTGCCAGAGGGCAGCAAACACCCGGTGTCCTGGGCGCGTGCAGGCTCTCAGGATGCTACGTGCCCTCTTGAGACAACGGGTACTGTAGAGGTCCCTCAGGAAGGGTAGAGGGTGGCCAGTGATTTTCTGGGTGGTGTGGATGACCCTTTGTATTGCCATCTTGTGCGCCATGGTGCAGCTGAAGAACCACACAGAGATGCAGTATGTCAGCACACTCTCAATGGAGCAGTGGCAGAAGACGGTCAGCAGGTTCCTCCTCAGGTTGATCCTCCTGAGGATCCTCAGGAAATGGAGACGCTGCTGGGCCTTCTTCATGACCGCCGAGGTGTTAGTGCTCCATTGGAGGTCTGCGTCCATGTGCACACCCAGGAACTTGAAGCTGGGCACCCTCTCAACACCCTCCCCATTTATGCAGATGGGCTGCAGTCAACGATTAGTTCCTTGGTTTTTGAGGTATTGAGAACCAAATTGTTGTCTGCACACCACCCCACCAGCCTTTGGACCTCATCCCTGTATGCAGTGCTTTATGTGTAAGGAAGGGGCAGAATAAGCAGCATGTATTGTATACTATGCATTTTCCCTTCATTATTTGTGGAGCACATTGAGTTCTTGCTTATGGAAAGGCCAGTATTTGAGCAGTGTTTTCTGTGCATTTATAGTAGCTAAATATTTTGTACTCCCATCTTGTTCAGTGTTTGTAAAATGTGAATTTCTGTGCATTGTAAATAAATTACTTTTATTAAAAGATGTCATCCCACCTTCAGTGTTGTTGCTCTGGATCTCGGTGTAATTCTGTCTATGCATCCTCTATCTGTCCTTAAAGATAGCTGGAGAGAAATATGCACATTTCCCTGGCTCACATTCATCTACAGTCCTTCCCTGGATCCAGGAAGGCCAATGCCAAGTATGGACATGTGATTTTATTGTTGTATTCTAATTATGGCAGGAAGTTCTCCTGAACATTAGCCCTTTTGGGACAATTCACCCTAAAATCAAAACTACTTACTGTAGTGCTGTTTATCGAATTCATAGAATGCTCTTGAGAGGTCGACCGATAGAGCTGGATGGACTTTACTGTTTTCACCACAGGAGGGCAATGAAGCTTCTCCGCTGAACCTTCCTCACTGGTAGCAGAGAACCGAGTACACAGACACACTGTTCCAACCCTCGTCACTTGGTGACACCAAAAGCTGATGCATTTTGAACACTTGTATCTTTCACCTTAATGTATTGATTTGCGGAGCAGATACTAGCCGTGAGGTTCAGATTAATAATTTTGTGACGCATTTGTGATGATGATCTCTCATGCTGTCCTTTAAAACATATTTCGGTGTTTTGGTATTTCACATTTTTTTGTGTTTATTACATGTACATGCATGAGCCTGAAATAGACATTGTGGTGGTTAATCCCTTTCTGCATATCATTTTTATGGCACCCCTGGGTGACCTTTTTAGGTAAGGCCTGTTACATGCCACTCTCTGAACTGGTGTATCCTACAACCCTTTTCTTCTTGTATCTCTCACAGCAAGTGTAACTGATTCAGCTCCTGACCAAGAGGAAAACTACATCCTCACCCTCCATAACCAACCACCATTTTATTTACTTTAATTCCATTTTATTATTTACTTTTCTTCGTTTTTCCAGGCAGTCTGAACAGAGCATTACTGTGTTTACTCTGCATTATATTAACTGTACCATTATGCTTCTGAAAACCAGTTTGATTATATTGCTGTGAGTGCACAAAAAACATGAAGCAGAGATATTTGTTTTCACAAAAACCCTCCAATGCATTTTCTGCAGCAAACAGACTTGAAGGATTTTTACAATGATGATTTAGAGGTGTTACTGTCATGACAACAGAGCAGCAGTAAAGTCAAAGTTAAAGCTAAATCAAGTCTTTCTACTGGTCAGACTCATCACCGCTTGCAACTCTTTATAAAGCCTCAAATGTTCCCCCAAAGTTACAGATGAAGTAGCCCTAATCAAATAAATACAGTAAGTTGATGATTATATAAATTAGTCATTACATAGCTTACAGCAGGGATACTCAACTTAGGGCCCAGGGTGCCAGGTGGCCCCTCCCAACCATTTTCTGATTTACAATCAAACTTGTACTGTAAATATAAATAAGGTACCAGAGTGCATAAAAACCATCAAAATAGAGCTAGCTTATCAGCCCCCTGGACCCTCCCACAGAGGTTCGGGCTAAACCCTGAATGACCTCAAATATTAGAAATGCCCCTGCCTAAGCCTGACCTATGCGGGTTGCTGTGACTGCCCCCTGGCCTCCTGTCATTTTGCAGAGGTGGCCCCAGGCAAAGCAAGTAGTATCCCTGGCCTACATGAATCACAGCTCTCGGTGATAATCTCATGACAATTCATGACAGCTACTGTGTACATGTGTCTGAACTCTGGGTTGTATAAAAATACTTCTTTGACTTATGCAAAGTCAAAGAAGTATTTGGTTCTGTTTGCCAGCTTTAAAAGTTTTTTTTTCATAGCAAACCAGGAGCTTTATTTACAGTACACTAAGGCTATACAAAGCAAAATCCCCTGGAGTCCACACACTAAACAAAAGTAGCTGAGTGGCTGTTACGAAGCTAACTAGAACTAAAGTCTGTGATGGGATTATTGTCACTCCACTGCTGTGTTCTGTTCCCAGGGTGTGGCACTTTGTGACATATGTCTTCCTCAGCACACATCTGTAGAATGTCTTTGGATTGTCTGATCTTACATACAATCCATCAGCTCTGCGTGTGCAGAAGCTGCTGACAGGATACACAACGGTGATGTTATGAAAGCAGCTGGTGTCCAGTTTGGCTGTGATGACTGGGTCCTGTGTGGGCTGTGTGCCCTCAGATGGAGAGGAGGAGTCTGTGGGGTGAAGCACTGCAGGAGTTGTTTCTTGTGTTGTCCAGTCTAGGAAAAAACCCAATAGAAAAACAGTGTGATTTAAATTATAATTTAATTTTTCAATAATTTAAATTTGTTTACCAACAAAAAAAGGGTATTTTTGAGGGGGAATCCCACCAATTTTACACAAAAAAGTTTCAATTTACACATCATGAGCTGTACTGTGTCAGCTTGTGAAAACAGCTGAGTGATCTCTATGTCTGTGGCTCTGGAGGAGCTGTGACTGAGAAAATAATAGTTTTGTGCATTATGGGAAATGTAGGATTCAGTGTTTTAGAGCTTAGTTCACACTATGGACTTGACTTGATCTCATGGTAAAAATGATGACAACCTCTTAACAGCCCATTGTGTGGTGGTGGCACATAACATGTTAAATTACATGGTTGTAGCACGGTTAGATTTAAGCGAGATTTGGAGATGTAACTACACATCACGACGATGCAGACCTCTCGCTATTGTAAGCTGAAAACCATTTCCCTTGGTGGAAATGAAGCTTTTATTTACTTTTACTTCACAGATAAGAAATAATAAATTGTAAAGACAATAAAACCTCCACAAAATAGCATTTTAGGTCTTATCCGAGCTTCATATGAGTAACCTAGAGGAAATAGTCGCTATGTGCTAGGCTACTTTATACAATGTAATGTGTGCTAATACCATTAGCATGTTGTATTTCTTTGGAAAATGTGTATATAGTATAAGTTGTTTTGACAGTGAAACTTGTGAGCTGTTTTGTGACGTTACCTTTATTAAATGTTGCTCTTGTTCCTGGCTTCATATGAGTAGAGGAAAACTTTGGTAGCCGCTAGGCTAATTTATACAATGTAAAATGCCATAGGCTTGTGCTAATAACATTAGCATGTTGTAGCCTATTTGTAAGGAAAACGTGTCCAGATAAAGACAAGTGCTTTGTCTGTGGATGCTGTGAGTTATAATGAAGCAGATTTCAGTCAGGAGCACTTGAGTCAAAGGAAACTTTATTTCCATTTGCAGTTTTACATTTGGCGGTATGGCTCTGTTCTGGGACCTCTCTGCCTTTCCTTGGGCCTATACAGAAAGCCTCTTCCACACGCCTATGTGGAAAGCATAAGGTGGAGAGAGCACACCTCTCCACCCTCCACGTGCAAAAATGAGGAAAGCCTGAGGCAGAGAGAGCAAACCTCCCTGCCCTTCCATGCACCTACATGGAAAGCCAAAGGCAGGGAGAGCAACAGCAATGTAGACGTGCAGCAGACATGGTCAAATGCCAGAGCGATGCTGTCGTGGCACTCATGCGTTCCCAAGCGCCTATTTTCAGGGTGTGACAGCTGCACCCTGAGATGAACAGAGGTAAACTTTTGTGTCGCAGCAGCACGCATCGCATGTCATGTCATGTGACAAGGAAAAACCAATCACAGCCAGCAGACATCTTTCCCTCCTTCCATAAATATCAGTCTCTCATTAATATGTAGGAGAAGTTGATTATTTTAGTGCAGGGCTACCCATAGCTGTACATCTTTTCAACAGTATTTCTCATCCTGATGAGTGACTCTCAGCCACACGTCACCATCATCCAAAGCCAACCACAAAAAGCACCGCCAGACTTGCAAAATAGACATAAGAGCCTACATTTAGCACAAATTTAGCAGAGCTGACAGAGAGGCAACTAGAATTGTCTGCGCCCACGTCATGAACAAAGGCAAAGAACAGAGAAACTTGAATTACAACACACACAGCGTGACTTCATTCTCAGCTCAGGACTCCATCGCTCCACTATATCTTTACATAGCAAACAGTGGTTTGCTGCTATAATAATGCTCTGAATGTTGCATACAGAACCTTAAAGTAATCAGTGATTCTAGATGAGATGATGATTATTTCTAGTGGTGTGAGAAGGAGCCCTCTTTTGTCAGCTGGCCAAAGCAGATAGCTTTTGTAGGATGCTACAGGATCCTTTAAAACAGTGGTTTCCAGTCTTATGGTCATAATATAAAGTAGAGTAACACGGTGATTAATGGGACAAGAGAGAAATAAAAACCTGGACCTGTGAGCCACGATCCCTCCAAATGTCTGCATGTCATAGAACTGAATTATAACGAATTATAACGAGTAAAGAAAATGTAAAGTGCCATAGCCTCACCTTCACTGAGTTTATGTTTTAATTGTGATATCAGTGGATATTTGCCCTGTTCACAGAACTGTCCAGAAAAGTCATCCATATCCAGAGTCCACACAGCAGCTCCTCCCATTTGCTTGCTCTTCAGATAGTCCACCTGTGAGATAGTCAGACGTTACACAATAAAACTCACATGTAGAGAGACTTGTTGAAATATCTGCGTTTTTCCACAACAGTCATGTACTGAACCTTGGCATCATAGCTCCTCTGGTTATCAAAGCCGACCCACTGACTGCCTTTGACAGCGTAGGGAACTTTCTGACCATCAATCCAGTGCACTGAGGTGCCTCTCAGGAAGGAGCACGTCTGGTAAAGAAACATCCGAGCAGAGTGGTGTTTGTCACAGTTAGAAAAAAGGTGTTGTGTTCATGCTGATGAGGCTGGAGTGGTACTAGCAGCACTTGTGGTAGTAGTGGTAGAGGCTGTAGTAATGGTATCACTAATACTAGAACAGCTGCAGCACAGCAGCATTAGTGATGTTAATAATAGTTGCACCGGGGACACAGTTTGAACTGCAGGTGATATGGCACCCTCTTGCCCATGAGAACATGCGCATAATAAATAACTCAAAAACTGATTACAGAATTTTCTTTGAATGATCAAAACTTGAAACTTTACATTTATACTGTATTTTTAGAACCCTCAAAGAGTCCAATCATGCTCCTGTGTTTTAAGAAAAGGCACAGTTGTTCATTTGTCATGCCTGATGCATTTTCTCTTTTCTCATCCTTTTTGTGGGGAAAAAAAGTCTACAAGTTAATGAAAGCAAGCAGTGGAAAATATGTCAGCATGACAGACTGCAGAGAAATATGCATGTCTCCTTAAATGACATCACTGACAGCTTTCTGAATAAAGGGATGAAGGACTGGATTTGTGTTACTGTTTGGCAAATCTTCAGTCAGTCTCAAGCATGTCCCAAGTTACTGTGATGAGAATCAAGCAAGACAAGTCAAGTCATATAAAATTCTGTCGATCTGGTCAAACGTTAGCTAGAAAGCCAATAAGCTAATAAATTAGGGAAAAGACACACTCACATACCTTTCTTTGTGGGTTTTGCATTGATGGATGAAGTTGAATGTTGTAGTGGTCATGTCAGTGATTTTTTTTAGCTGCAGACCTTAGGCCTACTGATGTTTTCTTCTTACTCCCGTCATCAACAAAGTAATCCCCAAATCCAGATTTCATTATTATTCCCCATGATAGCTGCCTTGTGCATTGGCCTCTGCTGCGGCCCAGTAGGTTACCAGGTTTGCCCACATTAAAACATGTTTCAAAAACAATATGTAACTTCTCAATATTTAGAAAAATGCAGTCGAGTCATCTGTCTCAAGTCGAAGTCAAGTCTCAAGTCATGAATACAAAGTGAAACTAAAGTTGAGTCTTTTATCAGTGCTAATCAAATTGGCAACTTGTCTGACTAGAGTCAAGTCATGTTACTCGAGTTTCCCCACCTCTGCTGTTTGCACCAGCCCATTAAGTGAAGCCATACAATCCAAGTTTGGGCAATATAAAGGAAGTCTGATCTGAACTGGAACCAGCAGGCAGCACTCACCATGACAAACATACTGTGGTAGAAATGTATTAGACATAAAGGAATGTATGACTGGTGTACTGTCATGGTTTTGTATTCTGAGAGGCCTCAGAGACCACACTTGCTTGTATGCTTTATGTAAAGAGGCTCTGGCTGTCCAGAGATTAAAGGGAACCTATTATTTTCTTTATTTTCAGATTGACATAACATACCCTCCAAACATACATCTCTTCCTCATGATTAATCGCCATTTTAAAATTTGTATTTCAGGCTCCCTGTAAGCTCATTTCACTACATCTTGTTTGAGCAAAACGGAGTGACTGAATCAGTTTTTCTGATTTAAAAAGGTCTGTTAGCAGTTAAAATTCACTGCAAACTGCTAAAAACTCTCAGTCCTATGGCAAACCCACATTCCATATACTGCAACCAGACACACTGTGAAATAGCTCAGTATAGTGGCAGTAGGATCGGGTAGTAGGTAGCAGATAGTAGTAGATATAGAAGTTGTAGTTGTATCAGTGGTCATGCTAGGGTTAGCGATAGCAGTAATAGCAGAACATCTGCTACATGGTCAAAGTTTGCATTGTTACTATGTGTGATTATGTAGACTTCTGTGCTAAATGTAGTCTATTCAAACGTCTTCTTGTTACCTCATAGTATGACCAGAGGCCAATCTGCTGGGTGAAGGGCCCCGGATTGGCAGGGCCACTGACTGGGGCTCCCAGGCCTGTTGCTGTGGTGGAAAGTGTGAAGGAATGAGCATGAGTAGGAAAACCCAGCAATAACTTTCCTGCTGGGGCTCCTTGCTTCATCAAGAACTGCACAACATAATCCTGACAGGAGAGAAAGGGAGGAGTAGTGAGAAATGTCTATTAAACAATTTAGCTTCCTTGGGTTGTAGTTGTTAAAGGGGCGCTATACAATATTCTATTCGCTACCCTGTCCTGATATCAGCTGTGACCACCATATGAGTGCAGTGCAGAGTGGTAGGCATTAGCTAGCCAGAGGGATACACACAGGGATTCACATCAACATTTCAGGTTGATACATTTCAATCAATAAATAATTCTATAAATGATGATATCAAACCTTTCACTGGCCCTGTACATGACCGATAGCTTCTTAATAAAACTGGGTACTTACCGCGTTAGCATTGTTTTCAGAGTAGAGTGAACTGTGGTGGGCTGTCACTTTATCTTGACCACCATTGGCGTCGAAAGTCTTAACACTGATAAAGTCAAGGTACCTAAACATAAACAAAGACACACAATCACACACACATAAACACAGAAATAGGTTGAATTTAAGCATAATTTGATCATGTGGTGTCAAAAGTATTCAAAATGGAGCTGACATAAATCTAAGTCTTACTCTGACATCACAGAGAGCTCGTATCGTGTATCAGTAGCATCTGTTTGTGCTGCCATGGCTGCAGAGAGGAACAGCTGTGTGTTACTGCTTCCTTTACTCTCAGCTTCATAGGCCTCTGAAATCTCCTGGAAATCAATGGAAATGTATTTACGCTTCAGTCAATGGTGTGAAATGTACTTCAGAACAGCAAATCACATTTTGTTTTACAGAACTAACCACTTCTGATTTTTTCCCCATCTTCCAGACAGCTATTGGTAGACCTATCCAGTTCAGTCCAGTGAAACTTAAAACTTGTAAGATAACCCATCACACTGAACATCATATGTGATGTAAATGTGTGGCAATCAGTTTTAAGTGATTGAAATGTCTGCACTGCATTAACATACAACAATAATCTGTGTGTCTGTTTGTGTGTGTGTGTGTGTGTGTGTGTGTGTGCGTGTGCGTGCCTGCGTGCGTGTGTGTGTGTGTGTCCAAAATAATTAGAGACAGTGCTCACTGATTAATTATGTAACTCAGAAAGTGTCAGGCTTCTTCAAGTTGATCCTCATACTTCACTGAAATGACCACAAACAAGTGGCAACCAACACACAAGTGCCTAAAACTGCAGTTTCTCTAATGTCCACTTGAGGCTGCCTCAGGCCAAAAGTGAGTCAATCCACACAACCTCCACGTAACAGCAGAAATAAACATGTTTATGGCCTGGTGCAAAAAACGGTTTTAGTCTCTTGAGTTAATTTCCCTGTTCAGGACTACAGGGGGGAATTTTTATATGACTCACCATTTACCTTTTATAATGTTGCTAATGACATGGCTGCTTTGACTGACAGGTTGGTGCCATCCATTGACAAGTTGCTACCACGACGAGAACATTGGTTAGGTAACTTAACCATGGTGTAACCCATTCATGTGTGCGCGCTCGCGCGCAAGACCAGCGGAAGCACGTGAACACACATGAACGTGGTGCCCATGTCTCAGGGTCTCGCCCAAGCGCGCACACGTGAGCAGTTAGAGCTGCAGGCTACAATGAGGTTAAAACAGAGTTCAGATGATGTTTTTCCAAACAACTTTTTATGTCGGGGCTTCAGGACACTTGGATCACTACGGACAGAGCAGTATGGAGATATTTTGTGGTTTCAATGATGTGTTTTTGGACGTTTGAATCTGGGGCGCCATAAGCCTCCATTAGGTGGAGTTGTGTTGCTACCCCCTCTCCCCTGGGATCTCTGCAAGTGTTGTGAGGACTCTAAAACTTCACCTGAGCCTCCATCGGCATATGGGTGAGTAGATAATGTCTGAATTTTCATTTTTGGGTGCACTATCCCTTTAAGCGGATTTGCAGTTTTACTTTAGATATCTGCTTTATTTCACCCTTTATTTTCGCAATCCGCTGTATTAGAAGTTGTGTGAAGTTGCTGCTCGAAAACTCAACATTTCCTTATTTTGCTGCTTCAGAATAGAAGTTTTTACATCACAAAATAACAGGGGACTTTTATTTTTAAGATTCTGTATGAGTTAGGCTAAAATATGTTTATTACCGAAGTAGCAGAACCTTTTTAGCGGCTTTTCTTCAATTAAGACAAGTGTAATATTACGGCAGGGAGGAAAAGTAAAATCAGAAACAGCCACAGTGAGATATTAGATGAAGAGCTGGCTCTTACTGCACCTCTGCAAAAAGCTCATCTCCAACAGGAAAACTATTTTTACCTGCCCTGCTGTGGAAAAACACATGCAGAAAAATAACAGGGGACTTGAGCCGTGGATCAGCTTGCAACTGAACCTGTTGCCCACTTCATAGAAAATACCAGGATATATATCGTATATCGCCATTCAGCCTGAAAATACCGGCAGTGGACACTAGAGAAACAGACACAACAAGGGCCAAGAAAAGAGACAGAGAGACAGAGAACAGTATTAAGAAGGAAGAGAGGAGAAAGAAAGTGACATACTGATGTCACGTGTTATTTGCAGGACATGTGCATGTTCTAATGTCCCTAAAAAAGAAAAGTTTTCATGAGGTTGGTTTTTTTTTTGTTTATATTACTGTTTTTTATCTATTATGGTTTTATTGAGTGAAACATATATATTGGAATTCTGTTTTTGAAATACTGACATAGTCAGATAGCCCACTGAGAGAGGCCAAGACAGGGAAATGCATTAAGTAGGAAGAGGAGAGAGAAAGAGAGAGAGAGAGCAATAGGCTGACTGATAATAAGATGTTTTTGGAGGATATGTACAAATGTCACAAAGTCTTCAAAAACATTTAAAAAAAAAAAGAGAAAGTTTTAACTTAAGTCTGTTATAAACAGACCAACTGAACATTTTCTTGCCTGCCCATTTGTTTGGCTGACAGTTTTTCTGATCACTGAGATAACGCTGATTTGACATAAAGTTAAAAAAAAAAAAATCAATGTAGCTTTGCAAGTAGCAAGCTACTTTTGCCATTTTCTCGTAGCGTGCTACATTTCTCCAGGGATAGCTTCAGTGTAGTGAAGCTTTATTTTGTTGTAGACTATTTTATGGCATAGCTCACTACATTTTCCAAGTAGCTTGCCCAACACTGACTATTGACAATATAAAAAGACTTCAAAAAGAATCAACACATGCTATGTTTTTTTAAACAGTCCCCTTAAAAATTGTATTTCTATTTCTTTTTTGAGGAAAACAGCATTCCTGTGAATCAAATGTATCCATCAATGCAGAAGTGTGAGAATGCACAAATTGGGGCTAACAAATGTTGAGGTTTTTTTTTTGTTTGTTTGTTTGTTTTTTAACTTTTAGAGTGATAATTACATTGAAGCCACAAAAATAAGCCACATTTTTGACAAGACACAAAAAAACCTTCAAGCTGAACAGGAATTGAACACATAGATTTCAGAGGAAAAAGTGTCCAGTCTTCAGCCAGTACCTTGCAGAGCAGAGTGAACCTGTGTATGTCCTCTGGAGGACGTTCATCAGATCCAGGGTACTCCCAGTCCAGATCCAGACCATTAAATCCATGAGTCCTCAGGAATTTGATAGTAGACTGGATGAATGTCTGACGGTTGGCTTGAGTGGACATCATGGTGGAAAACCTGCAGCAGATGTAGATGTTGATATCTAAAGAGGCAGTTTGACACCATGATGAGGTGAAGTATACTGAAAACTGAAACATTTGGATTGGAAACATTCCAACATTTGGAAACATTGGCTTATTTTGGCCAACTGGGGGCAACACAAACAAGTAGTGAACACTACACAAACATCTCAGCAGCTTTTAAGTTGATATGGTGAACTTGTAAGCAAACAATTGCATTACACATCCAGCAGTTACAGGGCTACATAATCAGTCATTTGCAGTCACATCTGCGTCCACCTGATCATTGTAAATCCAATATTCACTCTCTGTTAGCTCTGTTTTTGATCTCCACCAGCTCCTGAGGAAAATATTTGTCTCTTTGTTCACAAGCTGGTCATCAGCTGTATTTGTCTGCTGCTTGTTCCTGAGCAGGTTGTGTACATTGGGTTTTTACAGCTTTTTCTTTGAGAACAGCTTCCTGCAACAACGATGCTATGAGAGAGAGTGAACCAGTCACTTTAAAGGAACACTTCACCTGCAAAATGATCATTTGTACATTAATTACTCACTGGGTGCTACCTTGAACTCATAAAGAAAACTTTGTTTTTTGCACATGCCTCTCCGGTGAACAGAGTCTCATTCATCCAATTGTACACTTCCTGAACACTTGCATTTTTTACGATTTAAAAGACGTCAGTGCAAACAGTCTCGTGCACAGCTCAATCATGTGCCTCTGCTCAAGCAGAGCTCATATGCGTGCGTGTGCTCAGGCAAGCTCAAGGCAGAAGCATTTTATACTGTAACATTTTAGTGAAAATTCATGTGTTTGGGAAGTACCAAGCCAGTGGTATTTCACTGACAAAAACGATGACAAACATTTTCATTAACAACCTTTTTTTCAATGATGAAAACATGACGATGACGAGCTAAAAATAGATCTTGATAATAAAAACTAAGATGAAATCTATGTTTTATTTTCTTTGACGAGACATGACGAAAATGTTAGTAGTGGACTATCGGACACTGAAAACTGAGAACGTCCATGCGTGCAATTATCTTCAAATGCCACATTAGCAACAGGCTGGTTTACTCTAGAAAATAGTCTGCACCAGGATGTTCTGCTAGCCCGCAAAAACACTCACACCGGAGCAGCGTTAGCCATTGTTACAAGTTGTGAGCTCTAATCCAGCAGTAAATAAGCAGGTGTGTGTGTCTGATCGGTCAGTTGCAGCGGTGGCTGTTAGCAGCTCTTAAACCTGTCAAAAACTGCTGGAGAGATGCAAGCTTGTAAGTGTGTAGAAATTGTTTGTAGTTGTAGAAAAAAATGTCTAAATTAAATTTTTATACAACCTGTCACCTCGATTCTAATTTCTGTTACATGGATTAGCCTAGATAAAAAAATTAAAAATTAACATATAGGATATAAAATTTCATGAATGAAAAAATTAACACTACACTGTGTCTGGATATATGAGACCTGGATTATAATATACAAGTTGTGTGAGAGTTTGCAAACAGATGTTTGGACAAAGTTTTGCGGCTGATAAACGTGGTCCCTTATGACTTTGATCATGAAGAATGTTCACTTTTTTTATTCTCCTTTCACTGTGGAGGAATGTGAGAAGTTTTCTTAAATTTCAACGGAACAAACGGTAAGTAAATGGTCATTTTGCAGGTGAAGTATCCTTTTAAGCAAATATTCTCCTCCAGAAACTCATGGGAATTCACAACTGTGCAGCTACTACCAGTATTTCACTACTACTACCAGAGATATTACTACTACTACCTGTTATTCTTTTACTAATAAATGTAATTCATGCAAGTAATGTGTACTTGCAAGACTCCAGATTTATCCTATAAGATTTAATTTACATTTTTAAAATCTGTCAAAATGCTGCTCTGAAAAATAGTCATTCTTCATTGCCAAACTATCCACCTGACAACACAGTCAAATGAAACAGTTCCACTGCAGCAGTCTTGCATCCTCTCAGTAGATGGAGGAGTTCCATAAGGATTAGCAACAGGGAATCAACTCACTGAGATCCATCGTTCCCCTCTCTGACAGACAGTAAAGTCTTCAGCCTGGGGTTTCTGTTCAGGTACACAAGAAAAATGATGGTTTGATGATCGAACTGACACAACATTTTAAAATCCCAGTGCACAATGCAGGTATACACAGTTTGCATGAACCAATTATTACCTGTTTTTGAGCTCAGTGAATGATGTATAGAGGCTTTTCTCATTCCACTCATACTCAGTGATCTCATTAGCATGGTTGATGATGGCGAAGGCATAAACCAGGTGGGTACAGAGGAAGGGGTCTATGTTTTCTGGCAGGAATTTCCCCACACCAGTTCTGTATCGCGACCAGTTGGTAAAATAACATACCAGTTTGGCTGTGGCTGCTGGATCAAGAGAAGGGGAAAAAAGATTTGCAGTACAGTACTGAAATTTAATTAAAACATTCCCATTCCTGTTTTTAAAATGTGTTGCTTACCAATCTGAATAAAGAGCTGAAGACCCACTGCAAGAAGGAAAACTCCTATGTTATTACAGTCGGATATATTGCATATCACATATACAGCAAAAACCAATACAGTAAAACTATAGAAACATAGGAGCAACATTTGGAATTTCTCACCAATTATACCCGCTATTCCTGCGTTCATCTTTGTGCTGTCTGTCCTGTGGGAGTCTCCCATTGTGTGGCACCTTACACTGTGGGACAGAGACAGAAGGGTAGAAAGTGTATACACAGTGTAACGTCACCAGAGTCTCACATCTCGTATTACTATGAGTCACATGGTACGGTATTTAAGCACTAAGTGTCTTCACCTAACACTGAAACGCTGAAAGTAGACCTACTTGGTTTAGCGCTCCACTATCTTGAATGGGGATAAAATTATCAAATCATGTGGCTTTATCCACTGATTTACAAATGTCTTTTTCACAATGTAAGTTTACAGGAAAGAGTTGTTTGGGGCCAAATGACATCACGTGACAGACTCAGAAGTTGTAATTCCACTGTTTGGCCCCTACTAAAAATGGCTTAAAAAGCCTGGCACACCTCCTGGGGGTCTGGTTTAGACAAGACAGCAGGCTTGCTTTGTTAAAATGTAGAAACATAGTGCCCAGTGCCCACACTCCATTCTCCACTGGTTAGTTAACATTAGCCTTGGCCACTGTGCACTGTGCACCACCCAGGTCGAGTAGGAGCTTGTTACCATCACAGTGGTGGGATGATGTTGCTGTGGAAACATGGTGGTCACCCTCCAGTCTCCTCTCAGGTAGCCCCAGTGAGCAAGCGACTTACTTTTGAGTCGCAAACCTCCACCCCTCCCCCACCAGGACCAATCACGGCAAGTGGGGGACAGGGCCTTTTCCATTTGCCATTGGTGCTCCCACCCTGTGGAACTCACTCCCTAAGGACATCAGAGAGTCCCCCTCACTTTCCACCCTCAAGAAAACCCTCAAAACACACCTTTTCAAAACTGCCTACAACCTCTAAAATCAGTGTACCTCACCCTTTTTGCATTATTTCCCTCTCTACCTCCCTAAGGATTATTCTGTCTTTTTTTTTGCTGTTGTTGTTCTTTGTAAAGCGTCTTTGAGTATCCTGAAAAGCGCTATACAAATCCAGTGTATTATTGTTTATTATTATTATTAATGAGCAGCACTGCCAGCTAGCTCTCATTAGACCCAGGTTGTGTGCAGTGCAGTGAACTGAAGAATAGCAAAATGTACCTATAGACTGACATGCGCAATCGGCCAAAAACATTCTCTGTGGTTCACTGATAAACAGTAACTGTTGACATCCCTAGTTTAAGTATGAAACTTGTTGTACTCCCTTAACAGGAAGGACTGGACTGGGACACTGATATTCTATCTACAATTTAAAGTGACCCACTTAGTTTCACCTTCAGCATTTTATCAGGAAACTCAATGCCACACCGTCCCTGCATCCTCTAAAATAATGTAATGATGATATGTTGTTGTGTATGATGCTTGACAGACACAGACTGGCAGGACAAAGGACATGTCATGCTGAAGTGATGAGCTTTCACCTCGAGGCTGAATGATGGATGAGCAGGGTAGAGGATGCACAGAGAGAGTTACAGTTTCATCTATTACTTTGTTGATTTTGTGTCCATGGTTTTGAATTTGAAAACTGTTCTTTGGATTCTAAATGACACTTCTGCTTTATCACAGTTTTTTTGTCTAAATACCCTTAATAAAAAAAATGGCAAAGCACAATTTAAATCTTCTGTGATGATGTAAACCTGAGGAGATCAGTCAGAATCTGGGAGTGTTTATTAAGTTATTTATTACAATATTACTCCCAGTGTAGAATGATAAGTTACTTATTAGACTACTTTTGCATTACTTTCACCAAAATGAGCTCAGAAGAACTAATGTTGATTTTAAATGGATGAGGGTCATGATGTTTCACAGCAGCTAATCAAAGCACAGAAGCTCCACTTTATTACAGTCCATTTCAACTCCAGTGCTGCGCAGGTCTGACACATTCATGTATTCACATACACTGGTTACCACTTTGTATTAAAATACCCTTCTTATATTAATAACTGCATGATGATGTAGAACAAGTAAATAGCCTAGACCTTTTAAAACAAACAAATATACTTGGACACAGTGACGGTCAGGCAGAGGATCAAAGTCTGATAATTATGTAACATAGATAAATATTTGTGGACTTATGATATGAAACGCAATAAACAAATGTTGAGGTTAGCACAACAAACGGAATGGCATGTGAGTAAGTCACTAGGATGAGCGTAAATGAATACACCAGAGCTGGAAGACCCACCTGCTGGTTCCTGGTGTGCTGTGTGCCAGCGTTGCTCTGCAGTTAGAGTGGATGTGAATGGAAACACATCCAACAAATACTAACATCACCTATGCCGATCAACAAAGTGGAGGCTAGCTTCTTATCTCCACTACTTTCAAACAGCCTTAGGATGAAAAAGAAGAACAGGATACAATTTATGCCGTTATATTAATGGAGACAAACATGTTAACGCACAGTACGACATAACCCAGATGTGCCTACCACTGGCACCCCTCTATGATGTAGTCTGTAGTGACCCTAGACCGTATAAATAAGGTAGTGACATGACAACACACAACAACCTTCATGGGATATTTTTTCTGGTGGTGCACTGGTGGAAGTGGAGCGATGTGTATAAATTTGCCCCCAACACTGTCCATGGCCATACCTCAAGTCCATGTTTGAAGTTTTTGAGATAATGCTCAAGTTGTTTCACATTTCTGGCAATACTGTGTTATAGAGGTTGAATTAATCTTGCCTACAAATTATGATTTGGCTCTACAGTACAAGCACGTCAGTGTATTCAGTGGGTTGTTTTAGAGTCATTACGTTCTGTAAATGTATTGTAACAATATACAACAACGTGTGTGAGATAATTCAAGTAACAGTTTGACTCAGGAACTTTCACTTGTATTAGAGTAACATTTGACCAAGAGTATCAATGGAGTTGTGTACTCTGTCCACCACTGTGTAAACAAAACATTTTTGCTGACCATTTTTGAATCCCTGCTTCTCTATTTTAAGATATTTTTTCTTTTTGTTTCTGGCAGCTATTGGTTTTAATTTCTTTATGTGTGGTGTGCAATTCTATAAGCTGATACCTGAAACTTGCTTTACTGTCACTCATCTCAGTGAGACTGAGGTCTGCACTTATATTTGTGAAAATGCATCATTTTTATTGTGAGGTAATGGAGTTTAAGTACAGACTGACCTGAAAAGTGTGACTTCAGGTTGAATACAGTGGCTGTCCTCTGAGAAGGAGCAAGCAGAGCCATGTTTTGACTTCGTAAGGTTTGGTTTTCACAACATTTTTGGTGTAATATTCCTTTAAATGTTCTCTTTCTCTGCAAAGTTGCAGGAACCAGTTGAAACAAAGTCCTCTATAGATGCAGGCCACATAAAAGTGCCACACTCAAGCTGGCACAAATTGCACCTTGTGGTCAGTAATTCAGTGACCCTTGTTACGCCAATAATTGATTTTGGTGATAACACTTATCAATAACAGTGACGTCATTGTTATCTGTGGGCTCTGGCAAGTTCATTGAACAAAGTCTGTTAAATTGCTTTTGCTGTAAATGAGGTCCTGAGGTCTCCTTGCCAAATTCTCCTTATCCTGGACTGAACCCCAAGGACGTGCACGACAGTTATCACTGAGTAGGCTGGAGTAAACCTTAATTTTATGATGGCATGTTATCCTCTTTGTTGTATTTGTTATGCTATATATCAGGTTATGTCCTCTTTGTTTGATCCCTGCAGGGCTGTGTCTAGTGATGCATCAGTTCAGCAATTTGTATTGTATCTTTGAGGGGTAGCATTACAGGAAGAAGCAAAAACAGTTGAGATAGTTCCTGTCATGAATCATAAAAAACAGTTCAGTATCAGTATCAGGATTATAATGTTGTCTGAGGTTTCAGCTGCATCTTTAGTGCTGTGATTTCTCACCACTGATTTGACCAACCAAGCAACCAGCTAGGTAAACAACCACATAACAACACAAAACCTATATTTACAGCCCAGTTTATTTTGTTGCTTTTTTTTCTCCTCATGTTATGTTTTTTAATCATTTATTTGGAAAGGGCGTCCTAAGAATTTCTTTAACAATCAGAAGCGGGCCATAAGTCACAAAAGGTTGAGAGCCCCTGCACTAAAATGTATGTGCGTCTGGACCAGCTACCTTAACAAAGAACAGAGGAGCTCAGATTACAACACAAATAGAGAAAGCATGATATCATTTTCTTCACAGAACACCGCTATACCTTTACATAGAAATGAGTTATTTGCAGATATATTCATACTCTGAATGTCGTATATAGCTCCTTTGCTTTTAAAGAGTATTTGGACAAAGTTCTTGCACAGCAGTTTGTGACACTAAACACTGCATTTGACATGTTTATGCGGATTGTTAGACATACTTATATATAGAAAAATGTGTATACACTCAACAAAGTAAGGTTTTAAAAATGTATTCATTTGGTATTGGTACAAAAACTAGGATTCTATTTCTCACACTGCTGAAAAAAATAATACCCAGCTCTACAGGAAAACTATGTGGTAACATGTAGGTTTGTGGAACACAGTATGGAGACAGTTAGTGAATAGGTAGATTGAAATGATGAGGCAGCACTCAAGCAACTTTTACCAAAGTACTTCAGTGCTTTTATTTGCAATCTGCAATCTATTTTACATATTTTACAAGAGCATACATTATACCAAATGACAGACTCATTTACGTAAATGATTGTATAGATTGCACTGCATTCAAGAGAACTTAAACAGTCTGCTTGATAGATGACTTTTGCATCACTTGTAATGCACATTGTCTCCACACATGGCTCAGGGCCAGATGCAGCACTTGCAGCTGTCATCAAAGATAGATCCAGGTCCACAAGAGCTCACGTGGGTGATGCCACCAGCGCACATATAGAAACTGCTCTTGTCATCTGAGTTGGCGTACAGGCCGTCTGGTTTGCCATTGCAGAAGCCAGGTCCTGGGGCGTGGGTGGTGGTGGTGGTGGTAGTGGTTGGAGGGGAAGTGGTGGTAGCACCAGGTTTGGGGGTGGTGGTGGGGGGCAGTGGAGGCAGCTCTGAATGATAGGACAAGAAGAAGAGGTTTGAAGCAGAGAGATAAACATCCATTAATATTTGTCCATAATTTTACTCTGATTTTAATGAGACAGACAACACTGTATATTACTTTATTACTCCAAATTATTGAGAGGGTGGCTCATTCTCAAGACCTACAGTAAAGCTGGAAACACACTTGCGACGAGTGTCAAGTGCCGCCCCTAGCACCAATAGTAAGCATCACGCTGCAGCGCATCAAGAGACGACTACTCACAGTAATTACTACTTTTATTAAAGGATCTCTACTTCGATGGCATATCGATGAGGGCTGGTGCACAATGAGCCGCCGCCAGTTTGGGGTTGTACATAGGAAATAATAGGGGGGGCTGTTTGACATGCGGCATTTGGCACCGGTGGGTTTTGGCCCCAATAATGGTGTTACAAACAAAGAACCTTATTGAACATTCATGTTGGCAATTTGTTATATGACTGTAGTAGAGAGATACCTGGTTTCAAAGTTGTAAATCTGGAAATCCATCGGTAAAAAAAAAAAAAAAAAAAAAGTTTTTCTTCCTTTACCTCTGGAGGCACAGCCCGGAGTTTTTCGACTAACGGAAGTGCAGGGGCCTCACGCCCTTCACTTCCGGCGGTGCCCCCAGGGAATCGCCGTGTTGTTTACAAATACTTCGGGTAGAAAACCAGCAGAGTTTGGCTATATATCTCATTTTTCACGTCACTATATCACCGTGTAGACTAATCTGATGTTTTTTAAGTCTATAAACACAATGACTGAACAAACGTTACTATTTCTGTGTGCACATTTTAAAATAAACATGGTTATCGTAGATTAGCTGGGCTAACCGTTAGCTGTTAACGTTAGCCGTTAGCAGTGTCTGTAATAACCATAGACTGTGTAAAAATAAGGTAATAACTCAGTAAACGGTCCGTGAATAAAATATTTTTTCCAGCAGATATATTAGTTACAACATGAGTGAGCTAGCAAAGCAGTTTTGTGTTGCTATGTGTGGTATTTATTCAGTTTTGGGAAATCACAATGTCTAGAAAGCATCACTGGCTGCAGCTGACAGGGCCAGTTAGCAAAGCTAACATCAGGACGTCATCTGTTAAAAGCCTCCCATTGTCAGATACGACATGAAACTACTCCAGTTAGCTCAATCATGTTGTAACTCAGACATCCGCTGGAAAAAAATTTTTTTTCACATTGACGAGACGGTGTTTTGGGTGGAGCGGTCGCTATGGATGCGGAGCTTGCTGTTTCTGTAGGTACACATTTCCTGGGGACACCTGCACGTCTCGGCCGCGCCCCCTCCATTGTGATTGGTTAAAGCGCAGCATCGTTCAGACTCAAAGCCCCGCCCTCCCCCCCTCTCTAGTCGCTTTTCACACAGGGCTGCCGACAGATTATACAATGTAGATTGCAGAATCTGTCTTGAGAGATTACAAAGTTGGTAAGAAAAATACCTGATGCCAGTTTAAATTAGACTTAATTCATAAGAATATAAGATTCAACTTAGCAGGAATGTTTAATGTGCTAGGCAATGAGAGTTAGAGCAGATGGGATAATGGTAGGGGTAATAATTATCAATCACCAGACCACTAAAGATGGCAGACATTACTATCTATCTTGACCGTAGTCTAATAACATCTGCGTAAAAATGCATTGGATTTACCAATATTAAGAAGTTTGCGGAGATGAGCCAGCAGAGGGTGGCTGCCCTCTCCACAGAATCGTCCCGCAAAGTCATCCAAATCAAGGGCCCACACAAAGGCACCACCAAACATCTGCTCCTGCAGGTAGCGCACCTAATGGGGCAAAAATAAATTGGTGTAAATACTTAAGATAGGCTGTGAATGTGTTCAAAGTATAGAGCTGATGTGTCACCTACCTTGATCTCATAGCTCTCCCTTGTGTCAAATCCCACCCACTCATTGTTCTTGGTGGCATAGGGAACCATCTGGTCCTCAATCCACTGAAGGGTGGTGCCCTTCAGGAAGCCACAGATCTAAACCAAAGACATCATGATGTTTGTGTAATTTTGTACTTTGTATTTTCACACAGGCCATTAAATGCCAACATAATTACTGACACATACTGTACATTGTATTTTTTTCTTTTTCTTTTTTTCTTTTTTTGTACCTCATAGTAGGACCAGAATCCAGCTTCACGTGTGAATGGTCCGGCTGATGCAGGGCCACTAGCTGGAGCTCCAACGCCAGTGTTTGATGATGTCAGACGGAAGGTACGACCATAAGCAGCAAATCCCATCCTCAACTTCTCCACTGGGGCACCATTTTCTTTCCAGTATCTCATGGCAAAGTCCTACAAAAATTGATGGAAGAGGTGAAGTACAACTCTTTAAAATCGTACCCCCAATTCATTTTTCTTCAGTTCCCAATGTCCACTTACAGTATTAAAGTAGATGAGGTCACCAAAGTCCTGGGATCCACGGTACAGTGGGCTGTTGTGTCCAGTGAACTGCTCCCAAGTTCCATGGAAGTCGTAGGTCATCACATTGATGAAATCCAGTTCCCTGGAGATAGGGAAAAGTAGTCATTTCAATAAACTTTGTAGAACTCCCAGTTTTCTCTCTGAATTGGGTATTCATGACAGCACACTCACTTGGCAATCTCAGCAATCTCATATCCATTGTCAATTGTTCCCTTTCCAGCAGCCACTGCAGCAGTCAGCATGAGCTGAGGATTGCCGGTGGACTTGGCCTCAGCTGCGTAGGCTTGAACAAGTTCCTGCAAAAACAGACCAACGAAGAAGTAAGAAAGAAAGAAAGAAAGAAAGGAAGAAGTCAACATTGATATAAACCATTGACCAGTAGCTGTGAATTGCAGGTAGCAACCCAAGCAAGAGAAATCTGTACCAACCCTGCAGAGCAGAGTGAACCGCTGTTTGTCTTCTGGAGGACTCCCACGAGCACCAGGGTACTCCCAGTCCAGATCCAGACCATCAAATCCATGAGTCCTCAGGAATTTGATAGTAGACTGGATGAATTTCTGACGGTTGGCTGGAGAGGACACCATGATGGAGAACCTGCAAGGAACCTTAAGTTCTGTTATCATAACTTTAATGATCCAAAAACCTTCATAGTAAAGTGGGCTAACGGCCTTTTCCCTCAAGCAGCCCTTAGCTTTTGGTAAACAACTGTGTGCCGTTTGAAAGGCATATTTGATTGATATCTGGGATGATTTTGATTGGCAATGGTTTTTTTTTTCTTTAATACATTTTTAATTTTTACAGATGAGCTACATAGCTAGCAAACCACACCAGTGAACTATCTGTTGCTGATTTGTTCTAAATGTATACTAAAGTAGTGATACAAGAGGCTAAATGCTTTATGTTTAAGATAACATCAATTATAGCTTCTTACTGGACAGTCAGCTAGCAACCACAATACAAATACTATATGTTCATACAGGCCCCATTATGCCTGCATTGTGTCACAGTTAAGACTTAATTGGACTTTCAGAATGTTGCAAGAATGTAAGCATAAGAGCATTTGTAACATAACAACAAGCACTCTGTATTTGTGTTAAAACGTGATACATTGTGTTTATGGTTTAAAATGTTACTCACTGTTGTGAACCAAAGTTCCATCCACCAACAGCCAGCAGAGTCTTCAGATGAGGATTTCTGTAAACAGCACAGAGGGTTGGTTAAGACTTTCAAACATTTCCTCCAAACTTTGTTGAAGCTTGTTGCTGATAACAGGTTTGAGAACAATGTATCATTAAGGCTCAAGTGATGCATTTTTATTCTACAGTAAGGAGCATCGCTGGACTTGAGTCATTGTTTCCCCAAGCATTACGTTACTTCTTGTGCAAAGCACTGAACTTCTGCCAGCTGCAGAGGTACTGTAGCTTAGCCTGACCTGTGACCTCTCCTAGATGTGACACAAGGGTAACTCAACTGGGCCACTTACTTGGTCTTCAGGGCACTGAAAGACTTGTAGAGGACTTCATCATTCCACTCGTAGGTAACCAGCTCATTGTTATGGTTGATGATGGAGAAAGCGTAGATCAGGGTAGTGCACAGGAAGGGGTCCACATCTTGTGGCAGGTACTTCCCCTCACCAGGTCTGTACTGGGACCAGTTGGTGAAGTAACATTCCATCTTGGTGGCAGATCCTGTGTTGGAGTAAAGGAAAATTAAAGAAGCACTGATTACGGTACAAGTGAAAGTCCAAATCAAATAATAGTTGATCAGAAAGTGTTATGACTTACCCAGCTGGCATATCACCAGACATAAGCCTGAGGAATATAGAAAAGAAATGGTCAAAGAAATAAAAGCACATTCTATTTTCGAAAAAATATATTAAGTCAAGTCAGCTTTAGGCCTACTTTATTTATTAAGCCCAATATCACCAATTACACATTTGCCTTCCACAATCTGTTCAGCACATAACATCTGCTGTCCTTAGCCCCTCAATTCAGATAAAGGAAAAACTCCCCCAAAAAACTCTAACAGGAAAAAATGGAGAAAAAAAAAACCCTCAGGAAGAGCAACAGTGGAGGAATTCCTCTCACAAGACAGACACACAATAGCGGTCGTAAGTACAGAATAGACCAACATGACAAAATACAGACATCATGGTTAGTGTGTCAAGATTAATATACATAGCCTACAACACCACATGAAGATGGATACCTGCTAGAATTGTGAGCCTGGTCATCTTGAATTCACTTCTCACAACTTGACTGGATAACTATAAGACAAAAAGTGAAACAGCTACCATTCTCAATATAATTACAATAATAAATGATAACTTATAGTAATTATTCTTCCTTGTAAACTCACCTTGGGACTGGATGAGAAACAGCAGCAAAGATTGGCTTTTTATACAGTTGAAAAGAGGAAGTGTAGCAGCCTTTGATAAACTGAGGTAATAAATGTTATGATTATTAGGGACATATTTTGATATGATCCTGCAAAGTCTGAACCATAGGGTATGTAGACAATAATTTACTCAGTGCAGCACTTTGTGTACAGCATGTCCTCAACACATGAACTGGTTGTAATTTTGATCACTAAATAGATAACGCATTATTATTTTATTCATTAGCCTAAATGATCTTTCACTATGGATCATAGTCTTGATATTTACCTTCGTTGGAATAAGTGTGTTATTGTTACTGTTGTCATGATGACTTAATATTGCTTTTAAATCTTAATTAGTTACATTCAGTCAACTGAAAAACAATATTTGATCATGAAAAAACAATCTATTGTTGCTCTGTCATGTAAAACACACTCATTGGTTGGTTCCAGCCTCTTTTTTGGTTTTATATTATTGAAACTAATGCCTGCATACATGTGAGCACTTAAATCTATTCTCGCACTATTTAGACTGACTTCATACTTTAGATACAGAAGTAAGCAGTAGTTGGCAGTGAACTGTGACTTAGACTATGTTGATATTGCAAGCACATGTGGCCAAATTCCAATTTAGCGATAGCTGTGGCCTGAGGCATTATGTTTTTGGGTTTTCAGTCTGTCCCATTCTCGTGAGCATCATATCTCAGGGACGTTTTGGGGAATTTCTTAATTTTGGCACAGACGTCCACTTTAGGCCCTGACACACCATTTGTGAAAATGCAAAAAAGGGCGATTTCACTGCTTTTTTCCATTCAGACCACATTAGACCAGGTCCAGATCACAAACCACTATACTTAGAACTGTCAAATCTGGACTAGATTAACATGGAGACTCCGGAGACTCATTGAAACACAGTTTCAGATGTGAAACCTTTATTCTATTTGTGAAAATGGCAAAATGTATAGTATTGCCACAACCCAGCCTGAAATTTAAAGTTTAAAGTCGAAGAGGCTGACGTGAACAGGTTTTCCCACTTGCTGCTCATGATTGTGGTCAGTCTATCTATAGTAGTCTGTGATCTGGACCTGGTCTAATGTGGTCTGGATGGAAAAAAGCAGTGCAATCACCCTTTTTGCATTTTACTAAATTCAATTTACTATGGGGAGTATGGGGACATTACATGACCAGACATTATCAAGGAATGATTCTGTTGCAGTTTATCACTGTAATCGTGATCACTATGAATGGTTTCCACTGTATCAGCAATAGCTACTGATAGAGCTAGTGGACTGTAACCCCAATAAAAACAAACACCTATATAGCTCCAAAGGGCCATCTCTCCAACAATGCCCTACAAACTTTCCCAAACAGAAGCACATGGCTACTTATGTACTCGGACCTTCCTACAATGGATTTTTTAGAAATGAAACTTGCACTGCTTGGTCATTCATTTTTCCATTAAAGGAAGGAGAAAGATGGCGGTGTGTGTACATGCAGCAGCTCAGCACTCTGTGAAGCGGTTCTCTTTAAGAAGTATTCTGTTAGTGAACTTGTTATTGAGTGCCACGTATGCTTTTGTGAGCGTAAAATACAGCTGACACAAACTGATGGGCAATGGTTCGCAGCACAACAGCTGTGTTTTTGACCACCACAACATCCGGACGGAGATTGTGATGCCACCAGGTTTTCCGTGGATTCCTGTCCCAGCTGAAAGGTGGTGAAGGTGGTGCAGTAACAAGAAGCAGAAGCTGGGCTGTCAATCCACATTGCGACCTTTTTGTAGTATTTCCCATTTAAGTTAAGACTAGGCCCTTGTAGAGATAAAAGTCATTCGCAGAGCAACTTAGACCTTAAAAGAGCTCCAAAGGTGAAAAGCTGTTAGGAGCAGGGAGGAGGACTATTAAGAGGCAGAGAAAAAACTGGCAGTAACACTAAGAGAAACAGGAAATTTTCTCCAAACTCAAAATGAAATGCTACAGATTAGATCGTGTGTGGTTAGTCATGAAGGATACGTACACATCCTATTAAGCTATAAATAAAATGAGCACAACCCTAAGATATCTGGAAAACTTAAAAAATGCAACAGTGCAGCAGAAACAACTTAGGGTCTGTCTCAACCTTTCATTAATAGAGTGATCACACTAACAATAACACTTTCCCGGTCAGCAGCTCATTTCATTTCCACTAGGTATCCACACCTTGCAGGCTCACAAAGGGTGTGTCTGTGACAACCAATCACATCTGTTAAAAGAATGCATCACACCTAGCAAGGGGGTTAACCACATATCCTCACTATGGTAAACGTTTCTGTCCTTTCCTTCCTCAGGGTTGCTCTGAGAACTTTCCTAAATCACTCCTAAGCTAGGACTCCTTACTAAAAACTTTAGGCTACGTTAGGAGCTCTCTGAGAGTATTTTCAGAATGTTTGTGAATACAGCCTCTGGAGTATTTAACTGTAAAATGTTGCTCCTTCTACTTAATGAGGGAATACATGGCTGTCATGATTACTGCTGTTTAGCATCCCCTCTCCAACACCTGGACCAGTCAGACTACATCCCTCTGTTTTTATATCCAGCATACACACCGCTCACCAGCTTGGTAAAACCAGTTGCTAGAGTGATACGAGTGTGGCCGGAGCATGCATCTGAACAGCCTCAGGACTGTTTTGAACACACTGACTGGTCCATATTCAAGGATGATGACATCAACACCTACACTTACGCTTCCCCCGTGCTCTTTTATATAAGAAGCTGTGCGGACATTATCGCCACCACAAAGAAAATCCATGTCTTTCCCAACACCAAACCATAGATGACCAAAGATGTCCAACTTCTACTAAAGGCCCGCAACATGGCTTTCAGGTCTGACGACACACAACAGTACAATGTTGCCAGGACAGAATTGAAGGTGGCCTACAGGAGGAGGATTGAGGGCCACTTTGACAGCTCAGACCCACAACGTGCATGGCAAGGGATACGGCACATCACAAACCAAAACAATAACATCAACCTGCCTACCAGCAACATTGCTGCACTGGCTGAGGAGCTCAACCTCTTCTTCGGCTGCAATGAGGGGGAGACGGTAGAGACTTTTAGGGCCCCGGCACCAGCTGTGAACAACCAGGCACTCATCTTGCAGACTGCTGAGGTACAACACAAACTTGGTAATATCCTGGGAAGGGTCCTCATAGACTGTGCCGTGGAGCTGGCTGAGGTTTTCACAGACATCTTGATTACATCGCTGTCACAGTGCTCTGTCCCCACCTGCCTAAAAACATAATAGTGCCACTTCCCAAACAGACTGCAATAACGGGCCTCAATGACTACAGGCCCGTGACATTAACACCCATAATTATGAAGTGCCTGGAGAGACTGGTGCTAAAATACATCAAGGTTGCTCTCCCACCACTCTGTCTCCCCATCAATATGCATACAGAACCAACAGATCAACAGATGATGCCATCTCCACTGCCCTACAGACTGTACTGCTCCAAAAGCCAGGTGCAAGGTAAGGCTTATTTGTGGGCTACAGTGGTGGGCCTGATCAACAGAGGAGACAAGACATCTTACAGGGAGGAGATTCTGAGGCTAACAGAACTGAACTGCAATGAAAAGACCTGTTTTGCAAATGTGATGTCTTTTTGTTGTTGTTTCAACATGCATGTTGTGTGGTTGCATGTAAAGCATTTCAGGGCAGAGATTCATTCACACTGATGTGAGATATAGGTCACTTCAATCATGACTGTGAACAGTCTAGACAAAAAGACAAAAGACTGGATGTGGGGGAAATATCAGAACCGAGAATTTAGCCCTGTTATGTGAAAAGAGCCTTAGTCTTCCAGCCAACTAAGGCTTGCCTGGCCCGCTCTTGTTCTGATTCAGTACAATTACTGTGAAAAACAATTTCTGCTCGTGTCCTTCAGCCGTTTGCAAGAAAGACCTCTCTATCTCAAAAGTCCCAGGCTGATATCAGCCCCAAAATGTTCCTGGTGCTAACATGTAGGTTTGTGGAACGAAGTATGGAGAAAGTAAATGAATAGGTAGATTGAAATGATGAGGCAGCACTCAGCAACTTGTACCAAAGTACTTCAATGCTTTTGTTTGCAATCTGCAACTATATTACATATTTCACAAGGGCATAAATTGTATCTATACAGGATTAACAATAGACTCATTTAGGTAAATGACTGCATAGCTTACACTGCATATAAGAGAACTTGAACAGTCTGTTAAATAGTTGACTTTTGCATCAGTTGTCATACACATTGGCTCCACACATGGCTCAGGGCCAGACGCAGCACTTGCAGCTGTCATCAAAGATAGATCCAGTTCCGCAATAGCTCACGTGGGTGATGCCACCAGCGCACATGTAGAAGCTGTTCTTGTCATCTGGGTTGGCATATATGCCGTCAGGTTTGCCATTGCAGAAGCCAGATCCTGGGGCGTGGGTGGTTGTAGTGGTAGTGATAGTAGTGGTTGGAGGGGAGGTGGTGGTAGCACCAGGTTCGGGAGTGGTGGTGGTGGTTGGAGGGGAGGTGGTAGGGGGTACTATGGGTATGTCTCAATGGTAAAAAGAAAATAACATCCATTAATGTTTGTCTATAACTTGACTATGATTTTAATGAGACAGACAGCACTGTACATTATTTTATTACTCAAATAAACTAAAATAAATAAAGATCAGGGGTTTGATCCCTGGCTCCTCCAGTCTGCAACTTGAAGTATACTTGAGCAAGATACTGAACCCCAAATTGCCCTTGATGGCTGTTCATCTGTGTGTGAGTGTGTTGAAAACTGAGAAGCAGGTGGCACCTTGTATGGTAGCCTCAGCCACCAGTGTGTGTGAATGTGTGTGTGAATGGGTCAATCAATCAATCAATCAATCAATCAATCAATCAATCAATCAATCAATTTTATTTATAAAGCCCAATATCACAAATCACAATTTGCCTCACAGGGCTTTACAGCATACAACATCCCTCTGTCCTTAGGACCCTCACAGCGGATAAGGGAAAACTCCCCAAAAAAAACCCTTTAACGGGGAAAAAAAACGGTAGAAACCTCAGGAAGAGCAACTGAGGAGGGATCCCTCTTCCAGGACGGACAGACGTGAATGTGAATGTGTGGTGTAAAACATGCTTTGAGTAGCTGGAAGATTTAAAAGGCGCTATTCAAGTGCAGGTCCATTTACCATCCATTTACCACTGAGAGGTTGGCTCATTCTCAAGGCTTAAAGTAAGAGATGGTATAACAATCAAAGTACATGTTAGAACATGCAGGCTGGCAATTTCTCTATATGACTGTAGTAGAGAGATACCTGGTGCGCAAGTTAGCAACAATAACAATACCTGATGCCAACTGAGATAAGACTTAAATTATAAGAATATATATTTAATTCATCAGGAATGTTTGATGTAAAAGCCACAGCGAATTGGTCAAGACAAGGTAATAGTTGGGATAATAATTATCAATCACCAGACCAATAAAGATGGCAGACATTACGATGTGTCTTGACCATAGTCCAACAACATTTTACCAATTTCAAGAAGTTTGTTGAGATGAGCCAGCAAAGGGTGGCCGCCCTTTCCACAGAATTGTCCTGCAAAGTCGTCCAAATCAAGGGCCCACACAAAGGCACCACCAAACTTCTGTTTCTTCAGGTAGTTTACCTATTGGGGCAAATAATTTGAAATTTTCAATTTTAGATTTGGGTGCAGGCTTCAGATGAAAATGCTTAGTAGTTTTTGCCACATTGTAGGCAAGTGAAGTTTTCGTAAAGTTTTAATTGACAACAGCTCAAAACATTTTACTTGATAAAAAGTAATGATGTTTTTGTCAAATAATGTTTTTCTCTTTAAATTAACTAGGATTTGTACCCAGGTTCACTGTAAACTCTGAGTTATCAATCTCATACCATTCATACGCCATTAGAAGATGCAAGCCCGGCCATCATAGGCTTCCTAGGTTAGTTTAAAACATTTTTCTTATAAGTTTCCCAAAATAATTTACTATTCTGTTCTCCTCTCATCTCATTTTGAATGTCCAGTAGTCCAGCAGTAACATTTTCATCCAATCTTGTCTCATCAACAAACATGAAACATAAATTTTGTCATGGGTATTGTTATCTTTTTTTTATTTTTAGCCTGTCAATGTCTTGTCTTCATCATGGCAAAAAAAAGGTTGTTGATGAATGTTTTTCATCATAGTTTTTGTTTTTGTTGTTATTGTTGTTTTGTTGTTGTTGTTTGTTTAAATTAACACTGCCACCTACCTTGATCTCATAGCTCTCCCTGGTGTCAAATCCCACCCACTCACTGTTCTTGGTGGCATAGGGAACCATCTGGTCTTCAATCCACTGAATGGTGGTGCCCTTCAGGAAGCCACAGATCTAGACAATGGACATCATGATGTTTGTATAGTTTACAATAAGTTTCTTTTTCTTTTCACACAGGCCATTAAATGCCAATGTCACTGACATGTACTTTACATTGCATCCTTATGGTTTTTTTTTCTATTGGGATTTTTTTGTTGCCTTGGTCTTATCTAAACTGTACCTCATAGTAGGACCAGAATCCAGCTTCACGTGTGAATGGTCCGGCTGATGCAGGGCCACTAGCTGGAGCTCCAACGCCAGTGTTTGATGATGTCAGACGGAAGGTACAGTACGACCATAAGCAGCAAATCCCATCCTTAGCTCCACTGGGGTGCCATTTTCTTTCCAGTATCTCATGGCAAAGTCCTACAAAAATTGATGGAAGAGGTGAAGTACAACTCTTTAAAATCGTACCCCCAATTCATTTTTCTTCAGTTCCCAATGTCCACTTACAGTATTAAAGTAGATGAGGTCACCAAAGTCCTGGGATCCACGGTACAGTGGGCTGTTGTGTCCAGTGAACTGCTCCCAAGTCCCATGGAAGTCATAGGTCATCACGTTGATGAAATCTAATTCCCTGGATATATGGGAAAAAATAGCTATTGCAAAAAAACTTTGTAGAACTCCCAGTTTTCTTTCTCAAGAGATATTTATGACAGCACACTCACTTGGCAATCTCAGCAATCTCATATCCATTGTCAATTGTTCCCTTTCCAGCAGACACTGCAGCAGTCAGCATGAGCTGAGGATTGCCTGTGGCCTTGGCCTCAGCTGCGTAGGCTTGAACAAGTTCCTGCAAATTCAAACCAAAGAGGAAGTAAGAAAGAAATCAACATTAATGTAAACCATTGACCAGTAGCTGTGAATTGCAGCTCGGAAATCAAGCAAGAGAAATCTGTACCAACCCTGCAGAGCAGAGTGAACCGCTGTTTGTCTTCTGGAGGACTTCCACGAGCACCAGGGTACTCCCAGTCCAGATCCAGACCATCAAATCCATGAGTCCTCAGGAATTTGATAGTAGACTGGATGAATTTCTGACAGTTGGATGGAGAGGACACCATGATGGAGAACCTGCAGGACAGATTGAGCTCTGTTATCATACAGAATGATTTGAAAAAAAATTCAATAAAGTAGGCTAGCAGCCTTTGCGCTCAAGCAGCCCTTAGCTTTTGGAAAACAGGCAGGCATATTTGATTAATAATTTGGGATGATTTTGGATGGGAATGTGTTTTATCATTGATACATTTTTAATTTTTACAGATGAGCTACATAGCTAGCAAACCACACCAGTGAACTATCTGTTGCTGATTTGTTCTAAACATACAGTTAGGTAGTAATACAAGTGGCTAGTGACAGTTAAGACTTAATTGGACTTTCAGAATGTTGCAAGAATGTAGACATTAGAGCATTTATAACAAAACATGTGATAAAGTGTGTTTATGGTTTAAAATGTTACTCACTGTTGTGAACCAAAGTTCCATCCACCAACAGCCAGCAGAGTTTTCAGTCGAGAATTTCTGTAAACAGCACAGAGGGTTGGTTAAGACTTTCAAACATTTCCTAAATTTCCTAAATTTCCAAACTTTGTTCAAATTAGTAATTGCTTGTAACCGGTCACTAGAACAATGTATCATTAAAGTTAATGTGGTGCATAAACATTTTACAGTAGAGAGTATCTCTGAGCTTGAGTCATTGTTTCAGCAAGCATAACCCTACTGAAGGCTTCTTGAGCAAGACACTGAACATCTACCAGCTGCAGAGGTACTGTAGCTTGTGGCCACTTACTTGGTCTTCAGGGCATTGAAAGACTTGTAGAGGACTTCATCATTCCACTCGTAGGTAACTAGCTCGTTGTTATGGTTGATGATGGAGAAAGCGTAGATCAGGGTAGTGCACAGGAAGGGGTCGACATCTTGCGGCATATACTTCCCCTCACCAGGTCTGTACTGGGACCAGTTGGTGAAGTAACATACCATCTTGGTGGCAGATCCTGTGTTGGAGTAAAGGAAAATTAAAGAAGCACTGATTACAGTACAAGTGAAAATCCAAATCAAACAGTTGATCACAAAGTGTTATGACTTACCCAGCTGGCATATCATCAGACATAAGCCTGAGGAATATAGAAAAGAAATGGTCAGAGAAATACAAGCACATTCTATTTTTAAAAAATATATTAAGACAACCTAATTCTACTTATATAGCCCAATATGACCAATCATACATTTGCCTTAAGGGGTTTCACATTCTGTAAAGAATGGACATTCAGGATGGCAGAATTACAGATATTATAGTCTGTTAATGAAGAGTAACATATACATGCAGCATCGAATGAAGATAAATACCTGCTAGAATTGTGAGCCTGGGCATCTTGAATTCACTTCTCACAATTTCACAAAATTACTATAAGACAAAAAAATGAAACAGGGTCTGTGAATGAAGCAACAATAGAAATCTACCATACTTAAGATAATTACAATAATAAATGATAAATTTGAGGAGTTGTTCGCTCTTGTAAACTCACTCTGGGACTGGATGAGAGACCCAAACAACGACAGCAAAGGCTGGCCTTTTAAACAGTTGATTGTGCACAGAGAAAGGAGGAGGTGTAGCAGCCTTTGATAAATTCAAGTAATAAAGTTATGATTATTAGGGATATGTTTTGATATGATCCTAAAGCACTGGATGTGTAGACAATCATTTACTCAGTGCACTTTGTCTACAGGATGTACTTAACACATGAACTTTTTGTAGTTTAGGGTTACAAAACAGATAACACATTATTTTATTATTTAACAGCCAAAGTGACCTTACTGTGGATCCCTGTCTTGATATATGACTTTGTTTGGATAAGGGTTGTCATGGTGACTTGACTAGAAGTTAAAATATCACTTTTAAATAGATAAATTACATTCAATCAACTGAAAAATATTTTATCATTACACTGAAAAAATTAATAGTCTATTTATGCCGTAAAACCCACAATTTAGCTGGTTCCTTTTTGTCCTTTTTTGGTTCCATATTATTGAAATTAAATACCTGGTACTGATTTTCACTGTTGCTCTGTCATGAAGTGTGATTTGATAACATCACTCTGTGCCACATGGTAGTCACAATCTTACATATTTGAACTGTTGATTTTGACTGGCAATCACATAAATATCCCTTAAAACATTGACTGGTTACCATAATTGAGGCATGCTATTTGAAAGAAATGGTGACACAACCAACTAAATTAAGCACTAACATCAAGGGTATCAACACATCATCTTGTATCAATCACATTTATTTGAGTGAAAATGATTTTTATACTAAGGCTGTATCAGTCCCTGTAGGTTTTTGTGATCACAATGTAGTGGCTATTGCAAGGACAAGTAAAGTACCCAAAGCCACACCAAGAGTTGTGTACAAAAGGTCCTATACAAGGATGTCAGTAACATATGTTGGTCAAACATTGCCAATGAAAAAGAACCTGATGGATGACTAGAACTGTTTCCTAAAAAGTTTAAACCAGTCGTGAATAAACATGTAATTTAGGTTGAGGAGTTGTAGAGTGCCATGGGTTGATAAGGAATTAAGGGGCTCTATGGCTCAGAGGAATAAGGGAAACAGCACAAAAAAGTGGTTAACTGATGACAAACTTACAGTATACTGAGAAATTGTGTCATAAAACTCAATTAAACAATATTAGTGGAAGACACGCCTCTCCACAACCTACATTTATTGAGTACAAAGGTACCTTGATCACAAAACCAAAAGAAATTGCAAATTACTTGAATGACTACTTCAGGACGAAAGTATATCAATTAAGGGAACAATTATCACAGACAATAGCTTATGCATTTTTAACATAAAAAAATATGAGGGATAAACCCTGCAATTTTGAGTTCAGTGAATTAAAAGTGGAAACAGTTCATAAATTGATAAAGTTCACATGTAATGCCAAACAACCAGGGATTGATAATATAGATGATAAAGTGATTTGAATGTCTGTAGACTACACTGCATGAGCAATTTGTCAGGTACTAAATACTAGCCTGAAACAGTCTTTCCACAGGCTTGGAGAAAGCAAAAGTTATTCCCATTGCCAAAAGGTAGGAAAATATAATTTAGTGACCCTAACAGTAGTCACATAAGGTTGTCACCAGCACTATGTAAGAGCTTTAAGAAGGAAGCATTTGATTAAATGCAAGAATACCTCTCAGTAAATAATCTGATGACAAACTCCTGCTTACTGAAAGGGACATTCTACATGCACAGTTCTAGTGCAAATGACAAATGACTGGACAACAAATTGACCACAAACTTCTACTTGAAAAGCTTGAGTGCTACACATTTAAACCATCTGCAGCTGCCTGGATGGAAAGCTGTCCAATAAATAGATCACAGAGCGTCTTCTTTAGTGGAAATTATTCAGATAGTGTGTCTATAGAATGCTGAGATCTGTAAGAGGGCTACCTAGGCCTACTTTTGTATAACATTTCTACTAACAATTTACCTCTCGTAATATAAAAAGGCAAAAATTAATCATGTATGCAGATGACACAACAGTATATGCTTCAGCAACAGCACCTGCTGATCTGAATGCCATCTAGAACGGAGAGGAAAACTTGTTGAAAATGGGTCCTTAAGAAACTAATTGGTACTTTTCACATCAAAATCAAAAAGCATAGAATTTGGTTCAAACCATTCTCTAAAGCAGGAGCCAGAGCTTACACTCTTTATAAATAATAAACCCATTGGGCAAGTAAAGAAAAATAAGCCACTGGGCATCATCCATGTCAACAAATTGTCCTGGGCAAAACACATCAACACTATTGTCAAAAGAATGGGTAGGCCATTAACATGTTTTAAGACAATGCACAGAATTCTTTACACCCGATTTAACTAAACTCTTATTCTTTTGCAGCTTGATTATTGCCAGATAAACTATCTTTGGGAAAGTTATCTATTTTTTTTTTTACATATTAATACTGTGTACATGAATACATACACATATACCATATCATGTTAACGGAATTCTCTAATATGTGTCTTACGTTTTCCATTTGTGCTAACAGTTATTTTTGATGTACGTTTTCGAATGTGTGACTTTAGCTTGACTATAATTTTTAATTTATGTTTTTATAGATAGACCCCAGGAAGATCAGCAGTGCTTTGGGACACAACTAATGGGGATTCTAACAAATAAACAAACAAATAAATATAGGTCATGTTTTTATACCGATTCATTCACAATTTTATCAATATACATTTAAAAAGTGAAACAGTGAGTGTAAGTGAGAATTTTACCATCAAAACTCTATGAACTTTTTCCAAAGATAATTTTGGCATTTTACCATCATTGTGTAGTTTACAGGGAAGAAAGAGATGCACTCAGGAAACATGGGATGAGAGAGGGAGAATGCATTCAACAGTGAGTCCTGACAGGAATCAAACCAGGGGTGTGTGTGTGTGTGTGTGTGTGTGTGTGTTTACATCATGTGCAAGAAGGCATAAGCCTGTTTACCTTGGAGGTTGGTTGCTTTTTTGTCCAAATATGTGCTTTGATTTTGATGACTGTTTTTATTTCCAATTATCACTCACACACACAGTTTTCTTGTGCCCTATTTTAATGGGACTTAACTGTAAACATTGGGTAACTGAGTGTGCATGCCTGTGCGTGTTTGTACCTTTTTAAGCACTCTATACACAAGTTTACGCGCCCTGACCCCGGGCGCCGCCATATTGGTTTTTCCCTGGCAGAGCGTGCATTGTACTTCCAGTCAAAAAATTAGCTCGTACTAGGCGCGGTGTGGCGGATAGCTCTCAAGATCATCATTATTGACATTATTATTAACACTGATAAGCAACATCGGGCTTTCACTGCACTACATCCTGCTCTCACTACACACACTTCATAATGACATACATATTAGTGTGATGATGATGATTAGTGTGATGATGTGTACAATGTATATTAGGGCCTAACACACATCATCATCACACTAGCTAACACAAACATGTTCAGACCTCATCCCAAACAAACATTAGGCTAAACTACATTAGCCATGTCGTTCAGACCCCATCCCAAACACTTGGAAACTAGTTAGCCACGTCGTGCAGACCTCATCCCAAACAAACACTTGGCTAAACTAGTTAGCCATGTTGTTCATTAGTTTCCTCATAGTCATACTAATCAATAACGGGTCGGCGCTGTCAATAACTACAATTTAGAAATAACGTTAGCTAGCTAACTTACCTTCCATAGGATCGTGGCTGCATGGCTACACCATCGCCCAGGTCCAGCTACACAGCTGCAGCCTGCAGTCTCCACGTCTCCAGTCTCCGTTACCACCACCCACGCATTGTGCCAGGAATCACTGAGACATTGGCTGGGTTCAACATTTGTGTTCAGATAAGCTGGCATGTATATGAGCACACAACCAACTTTGTTGGTGTGTAGATACTGATAGGCTTCCGAGCTTTTGAGATTCTCCATTGCGTTGCCGTCTACCGCCATTGAGTCCACGAAGTACGTACAAATTTTACTATATGTGACACTTGGCCATTTTGACATTATCCTCCCAGGTATTTACAGTATTCGGGTGAGGGATAGTCACAGCACCTTTGCCAAAGGCTTTGGTAAGAGAAGTAAAGGAATGTTCCCATTTAAGTTCCATTGGTATCAAGTGGCAGCCACTGTTCCCTCTAAGCTGTTTTACTGCGCAATTGTGCACTGCTCCCCACCTCTTTGCGCAGATGACAAAAAAGTTGCGCGCTCAAATATCCCCGACCAGTTTTTACTGTTTTTATTTTTATTTTTTTTCTCATATGCGCTGTCCTGTTACTTGAACAGTAAATACGCACTCCACTGTGGGCATTTGTCTGTGCAATGAGTGACAGATGACAGTGAACTGTCAGTCAGTGATGATTAAAAAAACATGCCCACCAGGCGCTGCCCAGCCAATACCTGCAACGGTTGTTTAGCTTGACAGCCAATCAATGGCATTATGTTGGGTATTCGCTGCTGTCGTATTTGTTGTTAGCCGTTAGCCATAGCATCGTAGCTATGGCTAAATGTGTGGGCTGTGGCGCTTCGTCCTCCACCTCTGGAAATCTTAAGAAAAAATGTGTGTCGTTTAAGGTGGAGTGGCTGTCGGAGTACATACAAACAGACGAGCAAACGCCACCGGTGAAACTCTGCAATATTTTTTCTTTTTCAAGAGAGAATGGAGTTGTTTGCGAGACGTGCAAGACGTGAAGCAAAAGTACAAGGTGAGTTTACATACACACACACGCACACACACACACACACACACACACACACACACAGAATATGTGGTAACACTTCATAAGTCAGCCCGCGTTTTAGAGTGTACCTCTTGCCCACTTTCCCAGGAGTTACCGTATAACTCCCGGGAACTTACATTTACTTTCCCGGGAGTTAGAGCATAATTCCTCCCGGTCACTTACCACATACTTTCCAGGGAGTTAGTGTATAACGACGCGGTCACTTACCACATACTTCCCCGGGAGTTAGAGTATCCCTCGCGGTCATTTACCACATACTTCCCCGGGAGTTAGAGTATCCCTCGCGGTCACTTACCACATACTTTCCCGGGAGAGTATAACTCGTCACCTATGTAATTTCCCGAAATTTATGGTTTAATTTCCATGAATCTGTATATGTATGAAGTGCAATAAAAACAAATGCTTTTGCCCTTTGCTCATGGCAGTTGATTCAGTCACTTTTATGTAGCCTGTGTCATCAGGCAATTTCACCCACATTCCAGGGTTTTAATATTTATGTTTTGTTTACATTTCATTGAATGAGTTTGAATAGAAAGTGCAGTATACTTTCTCTGTACGTAGAGTTTATTTCTTACAATATTCCCGTATCATCCCTCAGTTGTCTTCAAGTTGCTTGAATGTTTGTCAATCACAGTCACTCTGCTTAGACCAGCTGTCATTGGTCAAAGAGGGAGGTGCACGCTTCCCATTGGTTAAAGGTAGAAAGTCCCACCTCTCAGCGAGGAGCTTGTACTCATAGGCCCAGGAATGACACGAGCAGACGACAAAGAGAAACGAGTGAAATTACACAATGTCTATGTTGAGAAATGTTGATGTAAACACAAAGCTAACACTCCTAGATACTCGCAGGAGACGTGAGGGAGGAACCGAGGACCTGTGTGATGGGAGTTTTACCGCGTTTTTCAACGTCTTGGTGAGTTAATGCTAACACACCTTGCGATGTTAGCTCGTGCTGCAGATGATATCGGCGCCCGCCGCCGTGTAAAGTGTGTGCTTCCCTCTATACCACACTAACTTGGCGTTGCGACCTACTCGTAACTGTAAATTGCTACAGTTGTTTTTTTCGTCAAGGTCGTTGCCGTTTGTATTTGTGTTAGTAGTGTACTGTATACATTTGCACCATTACAGTTGGTTATGGATGTTATTAACGATGAATAGTCAAGCGTAATACAGTGTGTGTACTGGTGTAGCCCACAGTTTCGAAATATGTGTGTTAATAGCATACATGATTTTGTTATTCATAGTTAAGTTGAAAAATGTTAAACAAATGGTTAAAAACATTAACTTTGTAGTTCAAAAGGAAATACGTAGTATTTGCAATTGATTAATAAGCTTAATGATCACAAGTTAAAGGCTAATAATTCATGATGTGAAATGTAAAGACAGGACAAAGTATTCCATGCTGAGAAAAACTGTACAGTTAAAAGTTATTCATCTGCTTACTTTGTGTTACTGTGATGTATTTATGTGATATTGATTATGGCCATAAAACAATTGAAGTTGATGGTGCAAAATAGTAATAGCTCTGTTTCTACACAGGTGAGGTTTTTCAGATCCTATGGAAAATTACGTGTGGATTTGAGATTCTACCTGACAAGAGAGATGGCAAGCCACCCATGAACCTGATCTCTGCCTTGACCCAAGGAGTTGGATCAAGATCACCTATTATCCACAGGAGCCCATCCATTCTTCTATCTCCATCACTTGAGCGTCACACTGTGTGGTAGTACTATCACAACGACCTTTTCTACTTGACTTGTGACTTAAAAAGTGCATTTGTCACAATAAAGGATTAAAACTAAACTGAACAGTTTATAACAGAAGGAACAAAACTGAACTTGAATAAGACAACCAGTGGAACTCTGTTATTTTTTGTCAGGGACACTTTGATTCGTCTTTGTATTACTTTCTGGTAATATTGTTACCTTGTGAAGCATTGAACTAACTGTTTTTAAAGGGTTA
>NC_065529.1:10869080-10887394 GCF_006386435.1 Epinephelus moara
GTTATACTCTAACTCCCAGGAAGGTATGTGCTAAGTGACCGCGAGGGATACTCTAACTCCTGGGAAAGTATGTGGTAAGTGACTGGGAGGAATTATGCTCTAACTCCCGGGAAAGTACATGTAAGTTCCTGGGAGTTATACGCTAACTCCCGGGAAAGTGGGCGAGAGGTACACTCTAAAACGCGGGCTGACTTATGAAGTGTTACCGAATATGTATGCACAAACACTTACAACATAAACATATTCTGATATTTTTCTGCACTACCTGGCCAGGCCAGCAATATGTTTTTGCCAGTAAAAACTTCATCCAGTACAACACTGTCTGTAGTAGTAGCTCTGCTACAATTTTTGTTTACAGTATATGTTTACATGCACTCATTGCACTGCCTGGCCACCAATATTTTTTGCCAGGAAAATGTTTTTATCCAGTACAGTGGCACTGTCTGTAGCAGTACAACTACAATTAAGTTTACATTTAGTTTTTGATTTAGCATATTATATTTGTTGCAGTTCGAGGCCTAAAGTAGTTGGCAATTACTATTAAAGAGTGTTACTTATTTTGTATTCCAAAGAGTTGTTTGCTCTTTTATGTTGCCATCACTCTTAAATGTTTGTGTATTGTCTCCAAGTGACTTTTATGGAGCACATTTTTCTCTTAATTGTTCACATTATGGCAATAAATGCGAAATCTATTTTGCCAAAACAATATTTTGTTATTGTTAATTGTAACTGACCTAGATATTGAGTAGTTCATGTTGTTGAAATAATCGTATTATTACTCTTTATAGTAATATTCACTTGTAATGATATTTGGGGTTAGGGCTGCACGATTAATCGTAATAAAATCGTGATCTCGATTTATATGCATATGCGATCTAATTTTTCAATGACGGCGATTCTGCCAGCCCCGCCCGTGCCAGGAGTCGGGACATCATCTGCATGAAAACAAGTGCTCCCAACGACGCAGCGTTATACCACGTGATGCAGAAAGACAGCCGGCCGGCGGATTAACGCTAGCGAGGACGCAGCTATTGAACGCTAACGGCGGGAGGTTTGAATTTTGTTACGGTGAATTTGCGGACTGGTTTTTTGTATGTATGTATGACTGAATAACGACATTGACTTCGGATTTGCGGACATTGGGACTTGGTAGAAATAGGATTAGCTGAGGGGGGGGATTTTTGTAGGAATATCGACCGACGGCCTGTATAGGTCCGGAACGGTATTCTTGCACTGTTCCTCCTTGCAAAATTTGACAGGATGTCAGACAGGGAGACGGAGAAGGACAACATGGAATTCAATGAGGGAGAGGAGTGGGTGGAGGATGGTTGGGAGGTTGCGAAAGAGAGGGGAGAAAGGAAGAGTCACCATAAAAGAAGGAAAGAAAATCAAAGCTCAAGTGGAACAGAGAGTGAGAGGAATGAGAGTGAGGAGGAGGGATCGAAAGCAGGAGTAGGCCTAATCGTTGTAGTAGTAAGATTTGAGGGAGAGGGAGGAGTAAAGAAAATTGATCCACTGAAGCTCACAAAAATCATCAAAGGACAAGTCGGAGACATGAAGTATGCGAGAGTTTTGAGTGATGGAAACTTGCTGATAGGATGCAGTAATCAAGTGCAGATGGAAAAGGTAAAGTATCCAGAGTAATAAGAGTGGGAGAGAAGAGGGCTGAGGGTGGATGTAAGGGGGTGATTTCTGGAATACCTCTTTCAGTCAGCATGAAGGATTTGGTGGAGAACTTGGGGGAGCGTAATAGTCTAATCAAAAGTGCTAAAAGAATGACTAGGGGAGCAGAGAAGAAAGAGACTGAGACCATCTTGATAGAATTTAAAACAAAGGTTATTCCAAGTGAGCTACACTGTGGATTCATGAAATACAGAGTTAGGGAGTTCATTCCAAAGCCAATGAGATGTTTTAATTGCCAGGAATTTGGGCATGTGGCTATGGTGTGTAAAGGTAAGAAAAGATGTGCTAGATGTGGAGGGGAACATGTATGGGAAGTGTGGAGAAGGAGTGAAATCCAAGTGCTGTAACTGTGGAGGAAATCACAGTGTGGCTTATTGGGGATGTGAAGTGTTGAGAAGGGAGGTGGAAGTGCAACAGATAAGAGTGAAGGAAAAAGTCTCTTATGCAGAGGCAGTTAAGAGGGCTGGACCAGGGAAACAGAGCAGAACATATGGGCAAAATGAAGGGAAAATTACAGTGAATGCAGAGCAGGAGGATAGAAGGAAGAAGTGGGAAGAAAAGAAGAGAATGGTGACATTTATAGCAGGAGTGATAAATGCCACAGCAGAGGTCAAATCCAAAACTGACAGGATTCAAATAATTGTGAAAGCAGCTGTGCATCATCTTGAAATGAAGGGTTTGAAATGGGAGGAAGTGAGAGACAGTCTCAGTGAAAAAGCAAGTAGTGAGGCATCATGTGTGGGTTAATACTAATCATCATTTTAATGCTCCAATGAAACGCAAGGAGTCTGATAGCTAATGGACAGGACTTTAAGCAATTTACGCAAGGAGTCTGATAGCTAATGGACAGGACTTTAAGCAATTTATAGGCAGTAGGAGGGAGAAACCAGATATATTATGTATTCAGGAGTCATGGCTGAAACCCAATTTAGATGTTGTCATGCATGGATATGTGGCAGTTAGGAGGGATAGGAAAGATGGTAAGAGAGTATATAGTGGTGGAAGTATGGGCGGGAAGAAAGGAAACAGTGGTGGTAAATTATTATAATCCATGTAAGAAACTAGAACTAAATAAGCTAGAAGAAATAGAAGGACAAAATAGAGCAAGCATTATGTGGTGTGGGGACCTCAATGCACATAACACATTATGGGGGAGTGAAAAAACTGATGTTAATGGCCAGGTGATGGAGGAAATGTTAGATGAGAGGAGTCTAATCTGCTTAAATGATGGTATCAAAACAAGAATAGATGTAAACACAGGAAAGGAATCGAGTCTGAACCTTACAATGGTATCAAATAATATTGCTCCCAGGTGTGATTGGAAAGTGTATAATGAGGGAACCATTGGTAGTGATCCTTATCCGATTTTATGTAAGATAAACATTAATGCAGAAATGAATGAAGGGGCCAGGGGCGGAAAATGGGTGTTTGGGAAAGCTGAGTGGGAGAAGTTTAAAGAAGTAAGTGATCAGTATCTGAGCCAGATTAATGCTGATATGAACATAGAAACTTTGGATAAGGAAATAGGTAGTGGTATTAGAGTAGCTGCAATGAGATCTATTCCTAAGAGTAAAGGTGAATTAAAGAAGAGGGCTGTCCCATGGTGGGATGAGAAATATAAAGAAGCTGTTAAAAATAGAAACAAGGCATTTAAGATATTGAAATGAACTCGTAACTTTCAACATATGATAAGAATATAAAAAAGCTCAGGCTGTGGTAAGAAGGACGATAAGACAGGCAGAAAGAATGTACTGGAGGAAGTTTTGTGACTCCATTGGGAACACAACCCCAGTGGGAGAGGTTTTGGGGATGATAAGAAAGATGAGAGGAGATAGAAGGGACTGGAGTTATCCTGTGTTAACAGATGACAATGAAATAGCAGTAACGAATAAAGAAAAAGCTGAGATGTTGGCCAACACGTTTGTTAAGGTACATAGTTCAAGCAATTTGTCTGAAGAGGGAAAAAGGGGTAGGGAAGAAACAAAGTTGGAAAACATGGAGGCCTTAAGGAGAAAGGAAACAGATGATACCGGAGATGAGCAGAGTGTACCGTTTAATATGGGAGAGTTAAAAAGGGCACTGGATAAAGCTCGTATGACTGCGCCAGGGAAGGACGAGATATGTTACGTGATGATAAAGCACTTAAGTGAAGAATGTTTGGAAAAGTTGTTATTGTTGTATAACAAGATGTGGGAGGAAGGTAAAATACCAGAGAGTTGGAAGGAGGCAGTCATTGTTCCCATAAGGAAACCAGGGAAAGATGCTAGTAAACCAACAAGCTACAGACCAATAGCATTAATCTAATATCTGCAAACTTATGGAGAGAATGGTAAATGAAAGACTGATGTATTTTTTAGAGAAACATGGTTTAATTGCAGGATGTCAAAGTGGATTTTGGAAAGGGAGGAGTACTTTGGATCCAATTGTGAGTTTAGAGGATGAAATAAGGAAAGCACAGATCAATAAAGAAATAGTAGCAGCAGTGTTCTTTGATGTTGAAAAAGCATATGATATGTTATGGAAGGAGGGGCTTTTGATAAAGTTACATAAAATGGGAATTGGGAGCAGAGTTTTTAATTGGGTAATGGACTTCTTGAATAAGAGAACCATACAGGTGAAAATAGGGTCAGAAATCTCTAATAAGTATGAGATAGAAAATGGAACACCACAAGAAAGTGTGATTAGTCCTATATTATTCTCTATTATGATAAATGACATATTTGAAAATGTAACAGTAGATATGGGAAGATCATTATTTGCAGATGATGGGGCTATGTGGAAGAGAGAGAGAAATATAAACCATGTTGTAAGGAAGTTGCAGGAAGGAATAAATCAAGTTGAGAACTGGGGAAATAAATGGGCGTTTAAGTTTTCAGTTGAGAAAACAAAGGTTATGTTTTTCACCAGAAAGAGGATTCAAGAAAATACTATTTTGAAACTGTATGGTAATAATTTAGAAAGAGTTGAATCATTTAGATTCTTAGGAGTATATTTTGATACCAGACTAACATGGAGGGAACATATTAAAAATATTGCTGACAAATGTAAAAAAGTTATAAATGTAATGAGATGCCTTGTGGGTTTGGACTGGGGAGCAGATGTGGCATCTTTGAAATATATTTACGTTGCATTAATTAGATCAAGGATGGATTATGGAAGTGTAGTGTATGGTTCTGCTGCAAAAACTGTATTAGCAGTATTAGATGTGATCCAGGCTCGGGCTCTTAGGCTGTGTGTTGGGGCAACAAGAACATCACCTGTGTGTGCCTTGCAAGTTGAAGCAGGAGAAATGCCGCTGTCTTTACGTAGGAAGCAGCTAAGAGTTACTTATTGGATGAATATAAGAGGACATGAACAAAATCACCCAACCAGAAAAGTGTTAGAACAATGTTGGGAAAGGGAGAGAACAATGAATTTAAGTTTTGGATGGACAGGAGATGAAACAGCAAGAGACCTGGGGGTGTATGAAATGGAGTTCTGCCCGACAGTATTGTGGCCTACAACCCCTGTGTGGATGTTAGAGAGACTGACGGTGGATTTAGAGCTGCTTCAGGTTAAAGCAAGAAATAAAAATGTAGATTGTGTACATGAATTTTATAGATATACAGAAAGCAGTTATATGGGTTATGTTCATGTATTTACAGATGGTTCAAAAAATCCATCAACAGGCAGCACTGGGGCTGCTGTTGCAGTTCCTAGTAGAAGAGTGGAAATGGGTAAAAGAATGTCAAATTATTTAAGTGTGTATACAGTTGAACTGTTTGCTATTGTGATGGCGCTAGAGTGGATAGAGCAAGCCAGACCAAACCATGCGCTTATATGTAGTGACTCAGCATCTGCTTTGTGGAGTTTAAAGCGAGGTACTTTCACAAATCGACAAGATATATTGTATGAAATATTGAAAATGCATTCAAGAATAATAAGACAAGGTATAGTAGTTAAATTTATTTGGGTTCCAGCACATATGGGCATTGTGGGTAATGAGAAAGTTGATCTTATAGCCAAGCAAGCAGTTAAAAAAGAAAATATAGATACCATGATCAAGTTATCAAAACTGGAAGGAAAGAACATTGTATGGAAGAAAACAAATGAAAAATGGCAGCAGCACTGGGAGCAGGAGGTGAGAGGGAGACATCTATATGCACTACAGAAGAGAGTGGGCGCTGGGAGAAGCAGGGGAGGAAACAGGAGAGAGGAGACAGTGATGACAAGGCTGAGAATTGGACATAGTAACCTGAATGGGACACTTCACATTATCGGGAAACATGTAAATGGATTATGTGACTGTTGTCAGACATCAGAAACAGTGGAACATGTGATTACCAACTGCAACAAATACAGAGAGGAACGGAAAGAAACCGTGGAGGAGATGAGGAGAGAAGGACTCACGGGATCAAGCTTAAAGGACAAGGCGTGTGGTGAGACTGGGAAAGGCAGAAAGTGTTTGATATGCTTTCTAAAAAGAACTGGACTGATATGGAAGATATGAGACACTGGATAATATAGGAGTCAAATAACTCCAGAAGATGGCGGTAATGCAACGCTAAGGATGCAAGCTGCCGTTAAACCCCAGAGAAGAAGAAGAAGAAGAAGAAGAAGACAGCCGGCCGGCAGTTTGGAAAGCAGCGAGACAGGGGGAAACACACTGCTAACTGTAGCCTCAGTTTGTGCCTCATACAAATCTGCTGGTAAAGTTAACTTAGTGTTAGCAAGCGTGATAAAAGATGGCAGAGAGGCGACGTTGTGCAAATAAACCAAAGATTTATTATTCTGTAGCAGTAAACACATGGGCCGATAAAAAATGTGTTAACTAACTATGCTAAAGCTTTACAAGCTATTCAGGGCTGCCGACGATAACGTTAACATGACTGACAGACAGCAAGGCTACAGCTAACAAGCTAACGTACTGACACTCCTCAGACAGACACAGACACAGACACAGACACACACACACACACACACACACACACACACACACACACACACACACACACCGGACAGCCTCTCAGTCCTTAGCCGCTAACGTTAGCTCATGTACAACACAGGTACCACACAAACACTTTTACAAAGGGTCATAATGTGCTTCTAGTGACTGTCAAATCGCCAGCGAAAGATGTTTTAAGTGCGGACACTTCTTCTTCTTCTTCTTCTTCTTTGATGTTTAATGGCGGTTGGCAAACCAGCTTAAGGTGCATTACCGCCACCTACTGGACTAGAGTGTGGAACAGGAGATTAGAGCAGCAAAACAAAAAAAAACAAAAAACAAAAAAAACAAAACTAAATTCTTCTAACTAATTCAGTGTCATTCAGAAATTTGATAATGGCATTGTATGTTTTCCCAGCTGCCTTCCCTAATAGGGCTTGCATTGAGAAATTTTTATGCTTTGACCTTGTTAAATACTGAAATAAGTCCTTTCTCATGCAAGTATATTTTGTACACTTGAGGAGTACATGTTCAACTGTCTCTAATAAGTTACAGTGTGAGCATTTCCCTGTTGGGTGTTTGCCTATTCTGTGGAGTGTGTGATTGAGCCCTGTATGACCTATTCTCATGCGAGTGATGATGTTTTCCTCTCTACGTCTCATTCTGACTGTCCTCCTGTCACTGACCTGTTTTTGTATGTTGTGTAAATGCCTTCCAGTATCTGCATTATCCCAGTGTTCTTGCCATACTGACTGTGCATATGTCTTGATGACTGATTTGGCTTCTGTTTTACATAATGGAACATGGAAATCTGTTTGTTTTATTCTAAGAGCTTGTTTGGCAAGAATGTCTACCTGTTCATTACCCTCGACCCCAACATGTGCAGGAACCCATATGAAGTGTGTTGTAATGTTCTGTGTTTCCATTCTGTACAAGATATGAAATATTTCATTAATGATGTCTCTTCTGACTGACCTTCCAGACCCTATGCTTGTCAGTGCTGAGATGCTGTCAGATGCTATAACTGTGTTTGGTGTTTTGTTGTCCAAAATCAATTGCAGGGCTATTAATATTCCAATGAGTTCTGTGGTGTAGACTGATACATGATCTGATAACCGTTTCTTTATATATGTTTTATGGTCTGGAATAAATACTGCTGCACCTGTACTTCCTGTAGTGGGATCTTTGGAACCATCTGTGAAAATGAATACTGAGTTTGAATAATGCTGATCTAAATATTGTTGGACTATGCTCCACACTGGAATTTTTATTAATTTATTCTTTAATTCCTTTTGTATAGCCAAATCTACACTCAGTAAAGGGAATAACCAAGGAGGAATGGAAGAGACTGGGACAGAAGGACTGTACTCTAAGTGACTCAATCCTGCAGTTCTAGCCTTTGCATCACCAACCCATCCAAAACTTACAAAGTTTGATTTACTGTGTTCCCAGCACTCTATCAGAACATTTTTAGTTGGGTGGGAATCAAGCTGTCCCTGAAGGTTAGCCCAGTATGTCAGCATTAACTTTATTCGTCTTATTCTTAGAGGCATTTCTCCCATTTCCACCTGCATAGCTGAGACTGGCGATGTTTTAAAAGCTCCACTACATACTCTAAGGGCTTGAGCCTGTAAGATATCAAGCTTCCTTGAATTTGTCTCTGCTGCTGACATGTAAGCTATACAGCCATGATCCAGAACAGATCTCATGAGCGCCCAGTATATGTTTTGTAAGGCTGCCCTGCTTGCTCCCCATTCTTGTCCTGCCAGACAACGAAGCATATTAATCACCTTTTTACATTTATTTTGTACTTTTACTAGATGAACACTCCATGTAAGTCTTTCATCAAACCACAATCCAAGAAATCGAACTACTTTTACTTGCTCTAAAGGTTGTCCATAGAGTTGTAAAGAGACAGGTACTCTTCGACGCTTTGAGAAGCAAACTACTTGTGTCTTTGACACTGAAAGTTTGAATCCCCACTCATTTGCCCATTTTTCCACTTTAACTATTGCATTTTGCATTTTAGAAGTGACATAAGACACATTACGTCCCCTTGCCCACAATGCCCCATCATCTGCGTACAGGGACTTTCCTACAGTACACTCAACTTGATCAAAGATGTCATTGATCATAATATTGAATAAGAGCGGGCTGCAGGCGCTGCCTTGAGTGGTTCCGTTTTCAACTGTGTATACACTAGAATACTCTGTACCTACCCTTACCTGAATTGATCTACCAAACAAGAAATTCATAATCGAATTATAGCTTTTGCCACCAATTCCCAAAGATTTTAGTTTGATAAGAAGTCCTTCCTTCCAGAGCATATCGTATGCTTTTTCAACATCGAAAAAGACTGCTACCACTACCTCATTGTTTGTTTGTGCCTTCCTGATATCTGATTCTAGGCATAAAATTGAGCCCATTGTACCCCTACCTCTGCGAAACCCACTCTGAAATGGAGATAAAATAGAATTTTGTTCTAAATAATATGTCAGTCTCTCTATCATCATTCTTTCCATTATTTTACATAAGTGTGAAGTTAATGCAATGGGTCTGTAACTTGATGGGTCTGATGGGTCTTTACCTGGCTTTAAAATTGGTACTACTATTGCCTGTTTCCAATCTAAAGGAAGTTGGCCGTTTTCCCAAACTTTGTTAAATAATTTCAAGACTATATTTAGTGTGCTGTCATCCATGTGCAGTAACATTGAATAACAGACTCCATCTTTCCCAGGTGTGGTGCACTACTTATAGCTTTCCTGAGTTCAAATAGGTTGAAAGGTAAATCTAACGCTTCATCTGTTATCATCCTTTTCTGTAAGATTCCTGGGTTCTCTAATAAGATTTTATTCCTAACCTGTCTGGCCTCCAATGAAAGATTATCTGAGCTGTGGACTTTCCTCAATGTTTTCACAAGAAGTTCAGCTTTTTCTGAATTGGACACAGCCACTGTTTCCCCATTGCTCAATACTGGAAGTTCACTGTATCCTCCTACACCCCCCATTTTCCTAATCATGCCCCAAACCTCTGTCAATTGCACTTGGTTCCCAATGGTGCTGCAGTATTGCCTCCAAAATGTGCGTTTTTGTGTTTTTATTACCTTCCTTACCATCGCCTGGGCCCTTTTATATTGTATCAAACTTTCTTGTGTGTGAACTTTTTTAAGCTTTCTAAATGCCTTGTTTCTGGCTTTTATGACTTTGCTGCAGTTGTCACTCCACCAAGGTACACTCTTATTTCTTGTAGATCCCGTGCTTTTGGGAATTGTCTCCTCTGCAGCCTGAATTATTTCATTTACTATCTTACTATTCAATATGTTAACATCTGTTTCATTCTCTTCATAAAGTTTCCTTAATCTTTCAGAACTGATTCTTTTGAATGCATCCCAATCAGCATTTTCTAATTTCCATTTTGGGATCTTCTTTCTTCTACTATATTTAATCATTGAGCCAACTTTGGTCATTACAGGATAATGGTCACTTCCTATTGTAGTTTGTTTGATAACCCTCCATGTACTTATTCCGGCAATTGCACTGGATACAAATGTCAAGTCAAGTGCTGTTTCAGTATTTTGTGTGCAATTATACCTGGTTCCTTCCCCATTATTAAGACACACTAGACCATGATCATTTATAAATTCTTCTATAACTAATTCATTACCATCATTTTTATTACTGCCCCATAATGGATTATGAGAATTAAAATCCCCACATAATATGACGTTATCCTGCATTGATCCACTTATATCTTTTAGTATATCTACGTTCAAATTACCACATGGGTTGTAATAATTTATAATATCTACAATACCTCTTTCAGTCCACACCTTTGTATTAATTGATTCATTACTTGTACCTATACTTATAACCTTATAATTCATTCCATTCTGCAAAAAAGTCAGAACACCTCCACCTTTACCAGCAGTTCTGTCTCTTCTAACTGCAGTGTATCCTTTAATAATAAAATCTAGCTGTGGTTTTAACCATGTCTCTTGCACACATATTACATTTGGTTTTTCTTCTAGACTGTCAATATACTTTTTAAACTCCTGACCATTTGCAATTAAGCTTCTTGCATTCCATTGAAGAAGTAGCAGCATTAGGAGGATCCAGCCCATGACTGGGAGGATTGGGTGTCTACATTAAGAATATCTCTAACAGTTTCCCATTGGAGATCCCTCACATCCAGATATTTCTCAGCTGATCTTACAGTTATTTTGATCCTTTCATTTCTGCTTTTTGTCTGTAGTGAACAGTTAACAATCTGTGTCATAAAGAGAACAAAATCATTCTTATTCACAATCAGAGTTTCTTCCTTTATTTTATCACAACTTTGGCATTTCTCTGTGTTTTTGGTGTTTAATCTGTTCTGTTTGATCTCTTGGGTGTCCCCTGAAACCTGTTTTACTGCCTCAGCATAGCTGATTCCCTGTGTGATTTTAACCCGCTGCACCTCCGCTGCTCTCTTACTGACCTCACACCCACGGTAAGCTGAGCTGCGCTCCTCTCCACAGTTGCAGCATTTAAGCTTTGCTCCTTCGGCACATTTACCGTACTCATGTTCACCACCACATCTACCACATCTTTGCTTTCCCTTGCACACAGCCGCCACATGTCCAAATCTCTGACATTTGAAGCACCTCAGTGGAGGGGGGACATATGGTCTTACATCATAACTCATAAATCCAATAAAGATTTTTTCGGGCATTCTTTCTTCATCAAACGTGAGGAGCACCGAGAGACTGTCGCATTTCACTCCGTTTCTGTTAGCTTTCAAGCGTTTGACCTCACTTACGTTTGCGTTTTCCACATTTTCTTTAATATCATCCTCTGACACATTAACAGGGATTCCAGAGATTACACCCCTGACCAACTTCTTATCGCCAGCAAGAGAACACTGAACTTTCTTGCCCTGAATTTTGTTCATCCGGATGGCTTTTCCTTGCTGTCCCCCATCCTTGCACACAATCAATAACGAACCATTTCTCAATATTTTCGCACTCCTTACCTCGCCAATTTCCTTTGCGATAGCTTTAGTGAGCTGTATTGGATTCCAAACATTGAAAGAAGTGCCCTCCTGTACAAGTTTAACGATTACCTTGTAATCCTCCCTTCTTCTCTCCCCTAGAGCTCTTCTCCTGTCATTATCACTATCATCCGATCTATCAGTTTGATTCTTTTTACGTTTATTTTTCCGGACTAGATTCCACTCTCCAAAACTCCCGCCAGCTACTTCCATTCCTTCTGACTCACTTCCCGTTCCGTCACTTCTCTCTGCCATCTCCTGTCCAGTCACAGTCCAGTGTTGCCAACCGCCTTCCTGCTCAACCAACCACCGGGCTTCTAAATGCGGACACGGAGAGCAGAGCGATAGATAAGAACAGCATTCTGCCTGCTCTCATGGGACAAAGATCCTCTGAGAAGAAAGACGGTTCACTCTGCTCTGTTGCCAGAAACAAACTGGGAGGCAAAGATCCTCTCTGTGAAAGAGGGTTCACTTTGCTGCAGGGTTCACCAAAACGTTTTTTTGTTTTTTTCTTTTAATAAATTGAACACACATTAAAGAACATACAAGATCCTGTAGAGAATTAATACATATAATACAATACAATAAACATTGTCAAATTAAATGAAGGAAGAGGATTTTTTTAAAGTCAAATAAAATATTGGGGATTCATGTAAAAATATACATAGAGACATACAAATAATTATATAATTAAAGATATGTAGGCTATGTTAGGTGAATACTCCTGTCTAATGCATGGTGTTGAAACGTTTAATTTTGACTTAATTCCAGGCCTGGAATACCTACCTCAGAAAAATTGATATTATTGTTAAAATTGTTCAAAAGCTGTAAGAGAAGACAAGAGACTAAAGTTTATTGTTTTAACGGTCAGTGTCAGGCTGTCAGCTGTTGCATTTAAGCTAAAAATAGGAGTGTTCCCTCTCTGCTGACCAGAGTTTATGTGCCTTTTGTCTCTTGTATCAGGCACAATCATAGGCTTTGTTATTTAATGATATTTTTTTATTGTTTATTTATAATTTTTGTTACTTTTCCTTTTGTATCAGGAAATAAGCACAATATATCTTTATGTTGAAAAAAATTGTGAGAGAATCGTGATCTCAATTATAAGCCAAAAAATCGTGATTCTCATTTTTTCCAGAATCGTGCAGCCCTATTTGGGGTTGGAGAGGTGATGCCATGGCACCGCTATGTGGATGTAGTGTGTACGCGTCAGATGTCGCCCACAGTCGCTCAAGTAGGTGATCAGCGGGATTGAATGTCTGCTCAGGAGTTTTCAAAATTAGAGGGAACATTGGTGGCAGCTATGCTAGACCGGAAATGCAAAGCATCAGTATGCCCGAATGGGGAAATGGACCGGAAATGCTGTGAAAACTTGTGTATTGACTGTATACCTTTTGGCAGTTGGTGGTAACTAACATTAAACTGTGACTTAGTCTTCTAGCTCACTTAAGCTTGCCTGTCTTGTCTTGTTTGAATTCACTGCAGTGGAAGAAACATAATAGGTTACATAATACTTGTTAATTTTAGTTACATATGTTAAATATGTAATAAGTAATGTAACTATTGTATCATACATCGAAGTAATTTAACTTACAACATTCACTTTATATGAACAAGTGTTTTATACTAAGCTGAAAAATTTCCAGAAATAGGCTATGCCAAGAGAGGGCATTCCTGCACAGTAAGAAGATGCAAAGAAACACAATGACTGTTATGTTTTACACACACACACACATACACACACACACAAACACACGCACACACTTCTGGTGGTCCATTGTAGTTGAAGATTATGTAGCTTCCATACAGCTGTGATGAACTTGACAGTGGCTATCGTTGCTGGCGGCGATGACACTACACATGACTATGAAGCCCGATCCTAGAGCCACATATCCTGCCACAGTGAGGACATGTGAGGCTTGGATCAGGAGGCTGGGATGGTCCTGGATCAGCGTGAGGTTGTCTTTGCTGGCGCCAGATCCTCTGTTGTGGGGTGCGACTCTCCCCCAAGTGCAAGACCCCATCATGACATAGAGTGAAAGTGGACGGTTAGCTGCAGCAGACGCTAAGTCGTTCGGTGTGATGTTGTACCTCTTTAATGTCCCCTTCAGCTGGTCTTTAAACCACTGCTTTTGTCCTCCTGCTCCTCCTGCTTTCTGCTGGCTAACAGGAGCTGTCCATCAAGCACCTGACAGGGCAAACGGCATCCAGGCATCCGGATGGTATGGCTGACCCACCAGAGTTACCTCTGTGCCAAAATCGCCTCGATGCTTATGGACTCGGCACAATGTAAAATGTCCGTATGATGATGCCAAGGATGCGTTGGAGGCATCTGATGTTAAATGCACCAAGGCGTCTGATGTGACAGCGGTAGGTTGTCCAGGCTTCTGCTCCGTAAAGCAGTGTCGACACACACACTGCCCTATAAACTGCAACTTTCGTTGATGTCCTAAGGTGGTTGTTGTGAAACACACGAGGGTGCAGTCTACCAAAGGCAGAAGATGCCAGGTTGATGTGGGTCTGGATATCATCATCAATCTGGCATGTGGATGTCAGTATGCTGCAGAGGTAGCAAAACTGGTTAACGACCTTGGGGGGGTGCACCATTGATGGTGAACACTGGAGGGGTAGGGGATGGAGACCTCTCCTGAAAGAGGACTTCTGTTTTTTATGTGTTGATGACAAGACCTAGTGGGTGGTAGACAGATGACATAACATCCAGTGCATGCTGCATAGCAGCTGGGCTGTGGGCCAGCAGCGCACAATCATCTGCATATTGCAACTCCTGGATGTTAGTGAGTGAAGTCTTTGTCTTTGCTTGTAGGCACCTGATGTTGAATAAGTTCCCATCAAGGTGGAACTGGATGGTAACGCCACTATCCTCCTTGATGGACTGGAGGAAAAGAAGCGTGGCTGCCGTCAGGAAGAGGTTGAATATGACAGGGGCCAGTGCACATCCCTGCTTCACCCCAACTTTCACAGAATGAAAGGGACTGCTGGCCACCAACAGGTACAAATGCCTGCATTCCGTTGTGAAACTGTTTAAGGATGTTGAGAAATTTGGGAGGGACACCAAATTTCATGAGGATTCTCCAGAGGATTTCTCGATCAACTGAATCAAAGGCTTTAGTGAGGTCAATAAAGGTGATGTAGAGGTCCTTGTTTTGTTCCCTGCATTTCTCCTGGATTTGTCGGGCAGTGAAAATCATGTCCAGAGTGCTTCGGTTCTTTCTGCCACATTGTGTCTGGGATGATGTTTTCTGTTACATAGGATGTGAGGCGAGACAGCATGATTTTTGCAAGGACGTTGCCCGCTACCAAGAGAAGCAAAATGCCACGATTGTTACCACAGAAAGATTTGCTTCCCTTCCCTTTGTAGATGGTGACAATGTTGCTGTCTTTCCATTCTTGAGGCAGGGTCTCACTTTGCCAAGTGTTGTAAATGAAGAGGAACAGCTTTCGTGTGAGGAGATAACCTCCCTTTTTCAGGGTTTCAGCCGCAAGTCCATCAGGGTCAGGGCTCTTGTTGTTTTTAAGACTTCTGACTGCAGAGAAGACCTCTGTGAATGTTGGAGGTTCATCAAGGGAGGGAGATGGCAGGAGATCTGGGAGTGAGTTGAAGACTGATGGATCAGAGGGGTTTATATTGTTCAGCAGAGAGTCGAAATGCTCGGCCCAACGCTTGAGTATCTTTTGTTTGTCCTTGAATAGAACAAGATCGTCTGCAGATCTTACTGGAGCGATGTTTCGAGTGTTATTGTCATCTACATGCCTCTGGAGCTCTTGAGCTTTTCTAAGCCGCCACTCATTTTCCATGAGCCTGAGTTGTTTTTGTGTATCAGCCCTGATGGCTTTGTAATGACAGAGGAACGTTGGAGAGTGAGGATTGGAAAGCAGGGTGGCATGGGCTTTACTCTTGGCTTCCAGGAGCTCCCATATTGCAGGTGAGCTATTGTCAAACCAATCTTGATGTCAATTTTGAGTGAAGCCGTTTGTCTCAGAGGCAGCTCAATGTACAGTCGACCTCAGCTTTGCCCACTCAGTATCCATATCGCAGGTGTTGCTGTAGTCCTCTAGGGTGGAAAGCTCCAAAGCCAACTTGCTACGGTACTGCGATACACAGTCTAGAGATTCCAAGGCCCTACAGTTGAGTCTCTTTTTAGGTTGCTGTTTTTTGTGCAGTGGAAGAATTCTGATCTTGAGCTTGGATCTGATCAACCGGTGGCCAGTCCAGTATTCAGCTCCACACAAGGCCCTGGTTACCGCAGACGTCCTTTCAGTCTTGTTGTCATGTGATGATATGATCCAGTAGGTGCCAATGTTTGGACCGGGGGTGAATCCATGATGTTATATATTTCTTTTTCATCTGGAAGATGGTGTTGGTTATGAGAAGCTGGTTTTCAGAGCACAAAGACAGAAGTCGGAGGCCATTGCTGTTCTTTCCAGATCCATGAGTTCCAATTACTTTTGTCCAAAAATTGGCAACAGTGAAGTGAAGTCACCCATGAGGACAAGTTTGTCAGACTCGGACTCTAGATAGGGCAGCATTGAGGGACTCGTAAAAGGCATCTTTGATGTCGCTGTCAGTATCCAAGGTGGGGGCATATAGGTACTGAGTAGTGTTGCAAAGCGGCCTTTCACCCAGGGGATACACCAAGTCATGAGCATTCACTGATGCCTTGGGGGGACTCAGGGATGTTGTTGAGTAATTTGCTTTTTACGGCAAAACCAACTCCATGGAGCCTGCGTTCCCCTTCTGGAAGACCCTTCCAGAAGAAGGTGTAACCTTCACCAACTTCTGTGAGTGAGTCTTCACCAGAGAACCGAGTCTCACTGAGTGCTGCAATGTCGATGTTGTATCTCCTGAGCTTATGTGCAATAGGGCTGTCAAAAGCACCAAGAAATTGAGTTTGAATATTTTCTAATTAATTTAGTAGAGTTTGAATAATATTCGAATTTATTATTATTATTATTATTATTATTATTATTATTATTATTATTATTATTATTATTATTATTTATTTTTATTTATTATTCTTATTATTTTTTTATTTATTTTTTTTACAAAAAACATATTGCGGGCGCAATATGAATGTGACACTTGGATGAAAACATCCGTTCTGACCTCACTGAAGTGCCAGGTATGACCAACTTCTGTCTCGCTATCTGAGCAATGTTTGGATACCTCAGTGCGCCTGTAGGTTTCCACCACAAGAGTGGATCCTGGTCGGCTCATAGTGGTGTCTCATTCTGGTAACGTTTCATCTCTTCTTCAAAAAGGGTAGGCAGGGAGGCAGCAGGTGCAACACTCTCCCTGTACGTCACCCGAACAGGTCACACATCGCAGACAGCGCAGTGGGTGGTGTTGGCGCAGCGGGCTCCTCCGTCCGCGCCTCTCCCTCCGTCTCTCCGTCCCTCTCTGGCCCGGCTTGTGCGCGAGCCATCTCCACCCGAACGGGATTCACCGTGATATACAACATTATTAATAGTATTGTAACGAACTGGGCCGCATTACTGTTATGTGTGTTATAAATAAGAAAGATTTAGCCCAGATTCTGTACTGTTAAGTTGAAGTACTGATATTTCCGAGTGTTAGTGAAATGTTAACTTAAAGTTCTGAAATATATATATATATATATATATATATATATTTATCTTTTTGTCAGTATCTGTAATTGATTAGGCAGGTGTTAACAATACTTCACATGTCATATGTGTCTTCAGCATCATCGGATTCTCCTCATATCACAAAATGTATTTGTGTTAAAATTACTGCTAAAAAATATCCTGCTTGTGCCCTTTAGCTGCTGGCATAAAACACCTATCCATCTCAAAGTCCCAGACGAAATTTCAGCCCCAATATGTTCCGGGTGCTAACATGTAGGTTTGTAGAACAAAGTATGGACAGAGTAAATGAATAGGTAGATTGAAATGACGCACTCAACAATTTGTACCAGTCTTTCAATGCTTTTGTTTGCACTGCACAATCTATATTACATATTTTACAAAAACATAAATTGTATCTATACAACACTGACTATAGACCCATTTGGGTAAATGATTGCATAGCTTCCACTAGACACAATAACACTTAAACAGTCTGCGTAAAACCTGACTTTTGCATCAGTTGTCATACACATTGTCTCCATACATGGTTCAGGGCCAGACGCAGCACTTGCAGCTGTCATCAAAAATAGATCCAGTTCCAATATGGCTGATGTGGGTGATCCCACCAGTACCCATATAGAAGCTGTTCTTGTCATCCGTTTTGGCGTAAATGCCAGGAGGTTGGCTGTTGCAGATGTCAGATGCTGGGGCATGGGTGGTTGTGGTGGTTGGTTCGGAGGTAGTGCTAGCACCAGGTTCAGGCAGGGGCGGAATTTTTGAACAATGCAGTAGTATTTATTGAAAGCACAATGTAAGCGGTGCTCCTTATAATCACGCAATAATGTGCTATTTAAATCTTAAAAGATTTAGTCCCCCCCTCCCATTCCTAGTAGTGGTATATCCCACACTCTTTACAATGGGCGGGGCTGCTTGGCAGCAGCAGCAGCGTGTGGCTGGAACCGCTGCCCACATCGCGCATTGCAGGGTAAGATGTTCACACACACAGACACAGTTTAACTTACACAAGTTACAACACATCCCATTTACTGTTACAACAAGCCCCAGGCCCAGG
>NC_065529.1:10887433-10896680 GCF_006386435.1 Epinephelus moara
AGGAGCGGTCATTACGCGCGACTATTACGCACGGTTGTGGCGGAGCGGCTCGTATGGGTACCTGTCTGTAGGCTTTCCACCTGTCAGTGAGACAAACATGAAAGACGTGCAGACAAGGAGCAGTCATTACGCGCGACTATTACGCACAGTTGTGACAGAGCGTAGCTAATGTGTACCTGTCTGGAGACTCTCTTCCTGTCAGTGAGACAAACATCAAAGACGTGCAGACGAGGAGCGGTCATTACGCGCGACTATTACGCACGGTTGTGAGGTGCGCAGCAGCAGATCTCACAGCACACTGTTTATAAACCAGTTTATCAGTTTAATTGCAGGAAATGTGTAGTTTTAGTTTTAGTTTAGTTAGTATAGACATTCACTCTGCCTGCTGGAGAGATAGAGAAAAGATTAAAGCATCAAATTGCGGTAAAAGATGCTGTATAAAAGACAGGCTACAAATTTTTTTCCTTGTCCCCCCCTGGAATTATTCTCTAAAATTTTACTGTTTATTGTCCCCCCCAACTATGAAATGGGATTTTCACCCCTGGGTTCAGGGGTGGTGGTAAGGGATATTGGGGGTATGTCTGAATGGTAGAAGGAGAATAGGGGTTTGAAGCAGAGAAATGTGTGTTCATCATGTTCAATGTTTGTCTATAACTTGACTGTGATTTAATTTGACCGACAGCACTGTACATTACTCTATTACTCCAATAAGTTACTGAGAAGGTGGCTCATTCTCAAGGTTGACAGTATGAGAAAGTATACTGCCTAAAAAATCAAGGGAACAGTTAATGGTCACAGTAAAACGCCATGTCACTTAAACTTAAGGGATATCAATCCATCCATTTAGGAAGCACAAATGATTGTGAATCAGTTTGATGCAAATGAAAGTGACAGCAGATGCAACTGGGAGGTAAAAACAAGACAACCTCCAAAAAGGGAATGGTTTTACATGTGGTGGCCACAGACAGTTGCTCTCTCCTTTTCCTTCTTGACTGATTCTTCTCTTTGTGTTCTGCACACAGTGTAGTAGTGTCCTTGTCACCACTGGTAGCATGAGGTGGTACCTGCAGCCAAATCAGGTTGCACAGGTAGTCGAGCTCCTCCAGGATGGCACATCCATATGTGCAGTCGCAAGAAGGTGTACTGTGTCTTCCAGCACAGTCCAAGAGCATGGAGGAGAAACCAGGAGACCGACCATTACACGAGGAGAGCTGGACAGAGCCATATATGGGCATCAACCCAGCAGCAGGACTAGTATCTGCTCCTTTGTGTGGGGAGGAACAGGAGGAGCACTGCCAGAACCCTACAAAATGACCTCCAGCAGGCTACTGGTGCATGTCTCTGACCAAACTGTCAGAAACAGACTCCATAAGGGTGGCATGAGGGCCCCACATCCTCTAGTGGGACCTGTGCTCACAGCCCAGCACCATGCAGCTTGATTGGCATTCACCAGAGAACACCAGAATTGGCAGGTCCGCCACTGGCGCTCCGTTCTCTTCACAGATGAGAGCAGGTTCACATTGAGCACATGTGACAGTCTGGAGTCTGGAGACAACATGGTGAATGTTATGTTGCCTGTAACATCATCCAGCATGACTGGTTTGGCAGTGAGTCAGTGATGGTCTGGGGAGGCATATCCTTTGAGGGTTGCACAGACCTCCATGTCATAGTCAACGTTACCCTGACTGCCATTAGGTACCAGGATGAAATCCTCAGAGCGACTGTCAGACCTAACGCTGGTGCAGTGGGCTCTGGGTTCCTCCTGGTGCAGGACAATGCCCAGCTCCATGTGGCCAGAGTGTGCAGGCAATTCCTGAATGACGAAGGCATTGATGCCATCGACTGGACCTCTTGGTCCCCTGACCTAAATCCAACTAAACATCTATGGGACATTATGTATTGGAGCATCTGACACCGCCAACAGCTCGCGGATGCCCTGATCCAGGTCTGGGAGGAGATGCCCCAGGACATCATCCGTTGTCCCATCAGGACCATGCCCAGACTTTGTCGGGAGTGCATACAGGCATGTGGGGGCTATGCATACTATTTAGTCACATTATGAGTTGCTGTGATGAAATCCATGCAAGTTGGATCAGCCTGTGATTTCAATTTTTCACTTTGATTTTTGGTGTGATTTTGAATCAAGACTTCACTGGGTTGATGATTTTGGTTTCCATTCACATCATTTTGTTCTAAACAAATTATACAGTGTACATCAGTTAAGATATTTAACTTGAATAATTAGTTCATCAAAATCTGATGTCTGATTTATGTCCCCTTATTTTTTTGGAGCAGTGTATTCAATTTCAATTTCAATTTTATTTATAAAGCCCAATATCACAAATCACAATTTGCCTCACAGGGCTTTACAGCATACGACATCCCTCTGTCCTTATGACCCTCGTATTACAAACACAATACCTGTTTGAACATGAATATTGGTCATTTATTATATGACTGTAGCTGAGAGATACCTGGTGTCCAAGTTGGTAACAAAAATACCTGATGCCAATTTAGGCAAGACTTAAAGGGATACTTTGCTGGTTTTCGACAAGGTCAGTGCTACGGTGGTGTAGGGAGTGCTGGCAGATGAACAGTGTTAAGGCACTCCTCATGCCCCCATGCCACCAGCTATCAAACCTCTCCACCTTACCTCACACATTCGCCACACCACGGTAACACAGATCTGGTTGAAAATCGGTAAAATATTCCATTAAATGATCAGAATATAAGATTAGAATATTAGATTGGCAGGAATGTTTAATATGGTAGCTAAAGAGTATTAGTCCAGACGGAATCTTTGGGATCACTGACAGATGATTGGCAATATCACCAGACCAATAATGGCTAAGCTTCATCAGAATCAGAATCAGCTTTATTCGCCAAGTACGTGTGTACATACAAGGAATTTGACTCCGGTAGACTTGCTCTCATAGTACCAGAAATGACCTAAGTACACAAATTTAGGCAAGAAGTGGAATATACAGAATATGCAATATACAAAAAATATAAAACTATACATCAAATATTAAAAAATATAAAAGATATTAAAAAAATATAAAAAAAAATTTTTTTTAAATATTTAAAAAAAAACATATATATATACAATGTACAAGGATGCAGTGTCGTTTGACCTGCCACTCTGTGACCATTTAGGTGTTCATCAGAGCGACAGCCTGGGGGAAGAAACTGTCTTTGTGAAAGGTGGTTTTGGCGAACAGTGCTCTGTAGCGCCTAGCGGAGGGGAGGAGTTTAAACAGATTGTGTCCGGGGTGTGAGGGGTCTACAGCGATGTTTCCTGCCCGTTTCCTGACCCTTGGCCTGTATAGGTCCTTGATGGAGGGAAGATCAGTCCCAATAATCCTCTCTGCACACCTGATTGTCTTTTTCAGTCTGTTCCTGTCCAGTTTGGTGGCAGATCCAAACCAGACGGTGATGGATGTGCAGAGAACAGACTGGATTATGGCTGTGTAGAACATGATCAGTAGTTCCTGAGGCAGGTTGAGCTTCCTGAGCTGTCGCAGGAAGTACAGCCTCTGCTTGGCCTTTTTCCTTTTTTGTCTATGTGGGAGGTCCACTTCAAGTCCTGAGAGATTGTGGTACTGAGAAACCTGAAGATGTCCGTAGACACTGTGCTGTTGAGGATGGTGAGGCGGGGCAGTGTTGGAGGGCTTCTCCTGATGTCCACTGTCATCTCCACAGTCTTGAGCTGGTTCAGCTCCAGGTGGTTCTGACCACACCAGAGGACCAGCTGCTCCACCTCTTGTCTGTATGCAGACTCATCACAGTCCCGTATTAGACTGATGACTGTGGTGTTGTCCGCAAATTTCAGGAGTATCACAGAAGGGTCCCCTGAGGTGCAGTCCATTCATTTCTCTGTCCCTTTCTCCTGGGACCTCCAATAAGGAGAGTCTTTGGGGCAGCAGGAGCTACCTGCCCCTCCTCCACTCATTCATACCTTTCTGGGTGAGAATAACAAAAAAGACTCTTTGAACTCCACTGTTTGCTTCCACAGCAGAAACTAATAATTTCTCTTTCGTTAGGTAGCATCAGCAGCCATACACATAGTCTGCCAGCTAACTTCCCAAACAAAGAAGAACAAAGTTAGTGCCAAACTGCTGACTCGGTAAGGACACAAAGCAACCAGTCTCATCGTACCTGCATTATTGAAATACAGCACATCAAAAGACTACATCAAAACTGACTTCTTCTAAGCCAGGCTCATCCAAAACAAATGACCAATAACAAAAGTAGCACACCACAGAATCTGTTTTTGTCCTCCATTCATAGACTGATGACCTAACAACTGGGCCCATTTTACCTCACCTAACACTACGGAATAGGCAAGACTGTTTAACTTGTGTTACATGTATTGATGTTGTGTTATTCAGTGAGTTTTATTGTTGTGACCTCTGTGAAATCAGGTTATTGGGCAGTTGGCTTTGCCAAAGCGAAGTTGATGTTAACAAGCTAATGCTTCACACAGACCCAGGGTCCTGCATGCAACAAAGCTGTATGAAAGCTTTTATCCATCCATCTTCTAACCGCTTCATGCTCTTGAGGGTCGTGGGGGGGGGGGGGGACTGGAGCCTATCCCAGCTGACATCGGGCAAGAGGCAGGGTACACCCTGGACAGATCGCCAGACTATCGCAGGGCTGACACACATAGAGACAAACAACCATTCACGCTCACATTCACACCTACAGACAATTTAGCGTCACCAATTAACCTAATCCCCAATCTGCATGTCTTTGGACTGTGGGAGGAAGCCGGAGTGCCCGGAGAGAACCCACGCTGACAACATGCAAACTCCGCACAGAAGGGCTCCCACACCCGGGATCGAACCGGCAACCCTCTTGCTGTGAAGCGGCAGTGCTAACCACCATACCACCATGCCGCCTGTATGAAAGCTACATAATTTTAGTGTAACTTTATCATTTGGTTGCAGAGAAAATCCATAGAGAAGAAAAGGTGTGAATTTGGACGCACTTTGCGTCATTCGAGCCCATAGGGTAAATCAGAGTTCCAGATTGACAGTTTGGTATATTTTATAAGACCAAGTTATTAATTGGCTGGTGTCCCAGTAGATGATTTAATGTAGATTAAATTATATTATATTATTAAATATAAGTAACCATTATTTTACTATACATGAATTAATTCTGATAGCCATTTTAATACTTTTAACCATGACTTATCAATAGGATAATATTAAAGGTAGTAATTATCAATCACCAGACCACTAAAGATGGCAGACATTGCTATCTATAAACATCTGCACAAAAATGCCTTGGACTTACAAATGTTGAGAAGTCTATTGAGATGATACAGCAGAGGGTGGCTGCCCTCCCCAAAGAATCGTCCTGTAAAGTCATCCAAATCAAGGGCCCACACAGAGGTGCAAACATTCCTCTGCTCATTCAGGTAGCACACCTATTTGGCAAAAATATGCTGTAAGTGGTGCAAAAACTTTGGATATGCTGTAAATGTGTTAAAAAATAGAGCTGATGCGCCACCTACCTTGATCTCATAGCTCTCCCTGTTGTCGAATCCCACCCACTCATTGTTCTTTGTGGCATAAGGAACCATCCTCAATCCTAATACTTTACCTTATACAGTATAATAGTGATGGCAGAGGTCTGCATGGCCACAATATACATCCCGAATTAGAGCTCTCAGTTTACTTTATTGACTAAAATACAACGTTTCAACCCAAATGGTCTTCCTCAGTACAATCAAAGAGTACTGCTATGGGCACCAAGATGGCCCCAAACTATGCCTGCCTATATATGGGTCACTTTGAAAACAAATATGTTTTAAACACGGCAAACCCATTTTGGTCAAAGATTTTATCATACCAAAGGTTTATTGATGACATCTTTATCATTGTTGACTGCACTGTAGAAGAGCTCAATGAGTTTCACCAGTACCTGAACTCATGTAATGATCACTTGCGTTTTACACTTGAATATGACAAAGAAAGCATCAGTTTTTAGATGTTCTGATATGATGACTGTATGTGGTGACTGTTTACACACAGTCACCACTTTTTCAGCTTTCACCCCAACCACTATCAGTCAGTTTCACATAATTCGCAGAATATGCAGTGATGACAGCATACATGCAGCACAGGCTTCAGACCTTTCCAACAGGTTCCTTAATAGGGGTTATAGACAGGAGTGGGTTGCTGCAGCCAGGGGGCGCTATGACCAGATGACACAAGAAGAGTGCCTCCAACCTAGAAAAAAGGCACCCACCCGTAACTCTACTATATGCTGTGTCAGATACTCCCCCCTTGGTGCTAAGTTTAGGGAGACAATCCAAAAACACTGGCATATTGTAAACTCAGACCCTAAACTCAAGCATGTGTTCACTGAACCACCCAAACTAGTGTTTAAACGTCCTAACAACCTCAGGGATAGCCTGGTCAGATCTGACATTAGCCCCCAAAACACACCAAAACCTCTCAGTCTACCAGATGGTAACTAAAAATGTGGGGGCTGCTCCCAATGTGTCTACATGCAGAGGTGCAAAACTTTTACCCATCCACATACAGGTTGCAACATTTCTATTTGTGGGGCCATCACATGCAGTACCACACATGTGATTCAGACCCGGCGGCATGGGCGGGCATTGGGGGGCAGTGCCCGCCCACAGAGTCAGCTGTGCCCGCCCTCGACTGGAAGCTGTTTATTTTTGGGGGGTTTTGTTTTTTAACTCAGAGTGGCCAACTCTCTCTTATTCCTATCTCGTTTTGACGATCATACAGTTCAACCAATCCAACCAACAAATGAAGTCAACTTTCAGCCAATTACAGACAGAGGGGGGCGGGTGCTGACTCATTCATTCATGGACAGCATCGATAATTAATATCGCCGCGAGGCGCGAGCTATGGATATCCGGAATTATTTCCAAAAAAATATAACGACGAGAAGTGACAACGCGAACGGGGGGGAGCAGGAAGCAGCAGCACCATTGACTTTAACTGGAAACGTAAGCCACTCTACTGAAAGAGACACACACACACACACACACACACACACACACACACACGCATCTTACAGATACACCCACTTAGGGTACTTAAAGGCAGAAGGGTAACACTGATTTGTTCTGCTCCTTGTGCTCCCTAGCTGCTGTAGCTACCTCTCCTAGTTTGAATGTTTACTTCAGTGTTCAGCTTGACATCAGTGCTTATGTCTCCAGAAATGCTTGACTTTTGAGTTGAATAAATGGACAGAGCACTACAATATTGTTTTTTGTTTGTTTTTTTAGATTTTGGGATGAACTGCCTCTTTTTGGTGAGGGAAAATAATATTTCTCAGCACTGTAGGAGTGGTCACAGAGCCATTGTTCAGCCTGAAGTAGTTTGAAAAAGTTTGCCCCCCTAAAAAAATTTAGTGCCCCCCCTTTAATTTGTTTCTGCAGCCGGGTCTGATGTGATTTACATGATTTGTTGCCCATGCGGCCTTGCGTATATTGGGAAAACATCCAGGGAATTACGCACTAGAATCAGTGAACACAGGAGCAAGATCAGATTGGGCGTCGAGCACAGCCCTGTTGCGGCCCATTTTAAAAAGCAGGCCACAATGTTAGTGCTCTGCGCTATCTAGGAGTGGAGAGGGTTCAAAAACAGCGTAGGGGTGGTTATATTGAAAGAAGACTACTTCAGAGGGAGACCTACTGGATCTTCTTTCTCAATACAATGTCACCTAATGGCCTTAATGAGGATTTTGACATTAAGCCCTTTTTGTGAACTGGTATTTGGTGTTTTTATTCTCCAAGCAGTGTTCCCTTTAAAAACTGTATTCCTTTTAAAACTGTAATCCTATGTTATTATGTTTTTTGCAAAACATTTTCTCTAAAATTCTAAAAAAAAAAAAAAAAAAAAAAACTTAAAACATTTTCTAAAAAAGTTTTTTTCCAATAGTTTTTTTCTAATAGTTAAATTATCTCTTTTGTATTGTGTGTTTCCCCGATAACAATTTGTATATTTTGTATATCTGTATTCTTTGCACTTATTGATATGCAAATCCTTCGTGCATACTTAGTAGCCATCATATGCCTATATATGGCTCACTTGAACGACTGTCTGAGTGTTTGATTGACAGATGACGTGGGTGGGATGTCACCCGGCTCTTAACCTATATATATACCTGCCACCTGCCATTTCATTCTTTTGAAGTTGCCTGAGGAAGAACATTTGGGTCGAAACGTTGTATTTTAGTCAATAAAGTAAACTGGGAGCTCTAATTCAGTGTGCGGATTTTCTTCTCCTTTTTGCATGAACCCCTTTTATCCAGCACCTGACCTAACACAGGATTGGATGTGTGCACAACTACTCTGTCTTCTCACAATATACATCCCGACATGTGGACTTAGAATTCTTCTTACTGAATTCATCATATATTATATTACTAATTAGTTCTGTTTCACCATTTAAATTTATTCTTTGCCCCCAATTGTCTTATCTCGCTTTAACTATACTATACTGCCTCCATGATCTCCAGTGGTACTGCTCCAATTCCATTGTATCCATAAGTTTCCAGAAAACATACACAAGTACAAATGAAACAAATGCACAAAAGGGAGGTACTGTCCTTCTCCATATCTATCATTGAGCATTGATGCGCTATTAGGGTATGTTCTCAATACATGCACTTGTGGCCCAGATTTGATTTTTATGCCTCTGCGCCAAAGATAGCCAAGGCCAGAGGCGTTATGATTTCTAGTTGTCCCTCATTCTCATTCGCAGGGATGCCTTGAAGGAATTTCTTCAGATTTGGCACAAATGTCCATTTATACTTCATGATGAACTGATAAGATTTTGGTGGGCATAGGTCAGGGTCACTGTGATCTCATCTATCTCATTCTTTGAAACACGATATTTCAAGAACACCTTGAGGGATTTCAAATTTGAAATTATAGCTGCTGCGCAGCAATGGTCGGGGCCGGGCAATTTTAGGCAATTCTGAGCAACACACACACTAAAACAAAGCATATCACAACATAGAAGTTACATCATATAATTATGGCATGCCCTTCAAATTGTGGGCGAGTGGCTGAAGTGATCAGACTCATAATATACAAAGGAAAGAAAAAACTCAAGAACAAGAAAGTAAGAATAACATTAACTGCTAGCAATTATGAACAAACTGGCCTGATCTAGCTTAAAGCTAAACATTATCCATGGTGACAAAGATGAAAACATTTTTTAAAATGTAAAAGTAGCTATTGGATAGACTC